>NC_056459.1:16463012-16763012 GCF_018296145.1 Oncorhynchus tshawytscha
TAACACAGCCTGGAGGTGTGATGAGTCACTGTCCTGTTGAAAAACAAGTGATAGTCCCACTAAGCACAAACTAGATGGGTTGGCATATCACTGCAGAATGCCATGCTGGTTAAGTGTGACTTGAATTTTAAATAAATCACAGACAATATCACCATGCAAAGCACCCGCACACCATCACACCACCTCCTCCATGCTTCACGGTGGGAACCACACATGCAGAGATCATCCGTTCACCTACTCTGCATCTCACAAAGACATGCAGTTGTAACCAAAAATCTCAGATTTGGATTCATCAGACCAAAGGACAGATTTCCACCAGTCTAATGTCCATTGCTCTTGTTTCTAGGCCCAAGCAAGTCTATTCTTCTTCTTATTGGTGTCCTTTAGTAGTGGTTTCTTTAAAGCAATTCAACCATGAAATCCTGATTCACACAGTCTCCTCTGAACAGTTGAGGTTGAGATGGTGTCTGTTATTTGAACTTTTATTTGACCTGTAATCTCAGGTGCAGTTAACTCTAATGAACTTATCCTCTGGATCTTCTGTTCCTGTGGCGGTCCTCATGAGAGCCAGTTTCATCATAGCTCTTGATGGTTATTGCGACTGCACTTGAAGAAACTATAAATGTTTTTGACATTTTCCAGATTGACTGACATTCATGTCTTTGCTTATTTGAGCTGTTCTTGCCATAATATGGACTAGGCCTTTTACCAAATAGGGCTATCTTCTGTATACCGCCTCTACCATGTCACGACACAACTGATTGGCTCAAACACATTAAGAAGGAAAGAAATTCCACAAATTAACTTTTAACAAGGCCCACATGTTAATTGAAATGCATTCCAGGTGACTACCTCATTAATCTAAATGAGAGAATGCCAAGTGTGTGCAAATCTGTCATCAAGGAAAATGGTGGCTAGTTTGAAGAATCTGAAATATAAAATAAATGTTGATTTGATTAACACTTTTTGGGGTTACTACATGAGTGTTATTTCATAGTTTTGATGTCTTCATTATTATTCTACAATGTACAAAAAAGGTACAAATAAAAACACTGGAATAAGTAGGTGTGTCCAAACTTTTGACTTGCACAGTAAGTCATTATGGAGATTTTTTTATTGATCTTTTCATCCATTTTAGAATAAGGCTGGGAAAAGTCAAGGGGTCTGAATACTTTCCGAAGGCACTGTATAGTACATGTCTTAGTTACCATATTATATTTACATTACCATACACTATGAACAACATTGACATGTATAGTTAGCCCAGAGACATGGCTGTGGTCTCTAATAACTATATAGCCAATAGCATAGTGCTAACTGTATACATGTCTTTAAGACATATTGAAAGGTGATATATTGATTCAGACTCAGTGTGTGATATTGAACATGTGGAAAGAAAGAGGTACAAAATGACTTACATTATTTTCTCTGAGCTGAGAATCAGTGGAAATCAGGCTCATATCACTGAGACATGGGGAACGAGGGTTCAAATCCTGTGTTTCAAAACATGATTATTGATTTATTATAAGAGGGGATTAGAGATAACCGCAAGTTGAGAACAGATTTAAACTGAAGAAAAATAGAGCTAATGTATTGATATTGGATCAGTAATAGACATGACACATACAGTGCCTTGTAAAAGCATTCACCCCCCTTGGCGTTTTCCTATTTTGTTGCATTACAACCTGTAACTTAAATGGATTTTTATTTGGATTTCATGTAATTGATATACACAAAATAGTCCAAATTGGTGAAGTGAAATGAAAAAAATTACTTGTTTAAAATTAAAATAAATTTGAAAAAGCCTGGAAAAGTAGTGTATTCACCACCTTTGCTATGAAGCCCCTAAATAAGATCTGGTGCAACCAATTACCTTCAGAAGTCACATACTTAGTTAAATAGATTGCACCTGTGTGCAATCTAAGTGTCACATGATCTGTCACATGATCTCAGTATATATACACACTTGTTCTGTAAGGTCCCAGAGTCTGCAACACTACTAAGCAAGGTGCACCACCAAGCAAGCAGCACCATGAAGACCAAAGAGCACTATGAAGACCAAGGAGCTCTCCAAACAGGTCAGGGACAAAGTTGTGGAGAACAGATCAGGGTTGGGTTATAAAAAAATATCCAAAACTTTGAACATAAATCCATTATTAAAAAATGGAAAGAATATGGCACCAAAACAAACCTGCCAAGACAGGGCCGCCCACCAAAACTCACGGACCAGGCAAGGAGGGAATTAATCATAGAGGCAACAAAGAAACCAAAGATAACCCTGAAGGACATGCAAAGCCCCACAGCGGAGATTGGAGTATCTGTCCATATGACCACTTCAAGCCGTACACTCCACAGAGCTGTGCTTTACAGAAGAGTGTCAAGAAAAAAAAGCCATTGCTTAAAGAAAAGAATAAGCAAACATGTTTGTGGTTCGCCAAAAGGCATGTGGGAAACTCCCCAAACATATGGAAGAAGGTACTCTGGTCAGATGAGACTAAAATGTAGCTTTTTGGCCATCAAGGAAAACACTGGCGCAAACCCAACACCTCTCATCACCCCGAGAACGCCATCCCCACAGTGAAGCATGGTGGTTGCAGCATCATGCGGTGGTGGTTGTTTTTCCATCGGCAGGGACTGGAAAACTGGTCAGAATTTAAGGAATGATGGATGGCGCTAAATACAGGGAAATTCTTGAGGGAAACCTATTTCAGTCTTCCAGAGATTTGAGACTGGGACGGAGGTTCACTTTCCAGCAGGACAATGACCCTAAGCATACTGCTAAAGCAACACTCGAGTGGTTTAAGGGGAAACATTTAAATGCCTTGGAATGTCCTAGTCAAAGCCCAGACCTCAATCCAATTGAGAATGTGTGGTATGACTTAAAGATTGCTGTACACCAGCAGAACCCATCCAACTTGAAGGAGCTGAAGCAGTTTTGCCTTGAAGAATGGGAAAAATCCCAGTGGCTAGATGTGCCAAGCTTCTAGAGACATACTCCAAGATACTTGCAGCTGTAATTGCTGCAAAAGGTAGCTCTACAAAGTATTGACTTTGAATAGTTAAGCACGCTCCAGTTTTCAGTTTGTGTCTTATTTCTTGTTTGTTTCACAAGAAAAAATATGTTGCATCTTCAAAGTGGTAGGCATGTTGTGTAAATCAAATGATACAAACCCCCCAAAAATCTATTTGAATTCTAGGTTGTAAGGCAACAAAATAGGAAAAATGCCAAGGGGGGTGAATACTTTCGCAAGCCACTTTATGAGACAGAAACAGATGAAATGTATCATTGTTAAAACATCATTAAGTGACATTTTCAGTCACATGGTGGGAGGACTCACCTCTGAGAGAGAGTGGCTGTCAGTGATGTCAGCTGACGCTCCAGGGTCATGACCTTTGATGTTGTCTCTAAGGTTGTTGGAGGAGCTTAGGGAGATATCACCGTCTGTGTCCACCTGAAGGAGGGGTGGCTCGCCTAGGAGAAATAACACACACACACACATTACTTTTATTGGTCTCTCTTATACAGCAGCCGACCTTGTTGCTTCCAGACCCATAATTTGAGAAATAGTCCCAGCTTGGAGATAGAAAGGTAATTTGCATCCACAACTCTTAGCCTCATGGTTGAAGGTGAGAGGATATAGAAATACTGTCAGCAATATACAACTCCATGCATAATGACAAGGAACATTAGTAACACGACTATGGTGAAGTAGACTTGTTAGTGCCTTGAGGCCTGTGTTTTTGGGGAAAAGGGCAAGGAGGTTCAAGCCACTAACGTTGTCTGAGAAACAAGCACGCACAGACAAGCAGTTCTGCATCTTACAGATGGAAACTTCCAGTGGGAAGCCAACCAAACAGCTGACTATGTATCCTCAGCCTCTGAAATCAATGTGAGTTCACAGATGTCTCCATGCATTCACAGATCACATGCAATGGTTAACTAAAGAGACCCCATCTGATACTCATAGCTCCTCGGAGGGAGAAAGAGTTTGTTGGGTTCTCTGGTATCAGAGGAACAGGCTAGAAAGACAAATGACAGACAGTGTTATAGTCAGAATGGAGTATGAGAAGAAACAAGTATGTATGTGTGTGTATATTTGATGTGTGTGTGTCTGACGTGTGTATATTTGATGTGCGTGTGTGTATTTGATGTGTGCGTGTGTGTGTGTGTGTATTTGATGTGTGCGTGTGTGTGTGTGAGAGAGAGTGAGAGAGCCAGGGCCCCAGAGGAAGCAGCAGTATTAATAGCTGTGTTCTTCACCACAACAACAGCAGCAGCAATCAGACTTGGGTTCAAATAGTTTTTGAATTACTACAAATACATGAGCGTTTGCTTGAGTCTAGCTGAAGCGCCCAGATTGATGGGGTTTGGACTTTTGGAACTGTTTGTGTGTGTGTGTGTGTGTGTGTCATTATGCACAGTCAGTGTTGTCAATGGATAGTGTCTCTACTCTACATTCCATACCATAGCATGTATCTGCTACATTGAAGCCATCCTCTTATGTGTGTGTGATCTCAGCACTCTGCTGGATGTGGATAAATAGGCTCACCAGGATTCACTGACAGGGCGTTAGGAGAATAAATGGGCCAATAAGAATCTGGGGAGATGAGCGGTTCTAAGGCCTATCTACTGGGCTGAAATAAACTCTGATGTATTCAACACACACACACAGTAGAGGAAGCCATATTCCATTTGGAATACTCAATAAAGCGTGTAGCGGGAGGAAAGAGAAGTGCTACAACGTATTGTTGTATCTGAATCTTTGGAAAAACAGTTTTCAACTCTTCCTAGTCTTATTTCAAAATAAACAGGGTTTGAGCTGAAGGAGCATGCTATCGTTAAGGGAATTTTTATCTATAATGACTAATTATGTATACATTTCAATCAGGATGTACTAATCAGAATACTATTATGTACTAATCAGAATACTAAATGTTACTGTATATGTATGAATTTTCTTATCTGATCCCAGTACTGAAAATAATGTGTATGAATGTGGTCAAGAGTTTAGTAACAATGACGGTCTGTTCCCTGGTACAAATGAATCAGACTAGCTAGAATGCTTATCTACACAAGAAAACCTTGACTCGTAAATTATATTAAATTGGTAGGGAGACGGATGTGGGAAGGCTTGAGACACAGCCTTGGTACTGGAACGGAGATGGCACGGGGTAGTGTTAGAACTAATGACGTCATTTTCAGTTTATAACCTGTGGTAACCTGTATTGTGGCAGTACTCTCTTGAATAAAGGCTGTTACTTGATATTAAGACCAGGGCTCTGTCCATTCCTATAAAATAAGGGTCTTACAAATTCTTATGAACTGACAGAGTGTTTAATTTTAATTGGGAATTAAAACAGAGGAATGAAATTCCTTCAACAGCTATGTATCCCCACTCTCTCCCCACAATTCCTGTTATACACACCTGTACCTGTGTGTCCCAGGAAGTGTGTTTGGAGATGGTCACTAGAGGTGAAAGTCTTGTAACAGCCAGGATTATCACACCTGGGGAGAAAACACAAAATTAGGTGATTTGTGCCCATTTATGCATTCGTTCATGCATTCATTTGTTCATTCAACCCACTGAAAACGTGTGAGCTCACCTAAAGGGCTTCTCCTTGGAGTGTGTCCGGATGTGTTTCCTCAGGTCACTCAGGGTGGTGAAGTACTTGGTGCATCCATCTGACTCACAGTTAAACGTGTTCCCTGTGTGCAGTCTCTGATGGGCTTTTAGCCTGCACATCAACACAATCACAACAGATGGAACTGACACGGCTGATGTTTGCAGTTCAGCACACCAACAGATAGTCACAGAGCTGTGGCTTTACTTGGGGTCAGCATACCAAAGTCCACTAGGATATGTTCATTAACTTTGAGGTCAGGGGGTCAGGAGAGTGCCGAACTTTTGAAACATCATCACGTGACACTTCTCTTGATCCATGGCAGGAAGACTACCCCCTTTGATTGGATTTTGATTTGATTACAATTGTTTGACTACGATTGCATTCAGTTGACAATTTTGGTGACAGTGGGCCTGGAAATAATCTATTAAGAAAATATGTGGGGAGGCAAGACAGCTAAATTGGAGTACCTGCTCTGCCTATTCAATGGTTTTGGAAAATGCTTCACCCTTACCTATACAGTGTGTTGTAGGCCTTCTCACAGCCCTGTTGATCACATTCGAAGGGTTTCTCCTTGGTGTGAACGCGGATGTGGATCTTCAGACTGTAGGAGGTGAGGAAGGCCTTGTCACAGCCCAACTGGTTGCAGACAAATGTGTACTCTCCTCTGTGTCTCTTCTGGTGGGTCCGCAGGTTCCCTGCTGTGCTGTAGGTACGAGTACAGTCCTTGTATAGACACTGGTAACGCTTCACCTGCAGAACAGACAGTTTATATAACAACTCTTTGCCTATGTCGAAAAGATGGAACACCGCCACATACATAAACATACACTTAACATGTAGGAAGTGTTCATGGCAATTACCGGTACGTAACACTTGACAAGCATTACATCAAGTCTGGAAATTAATTAGCTGTATTGGTTTATATGAGAAGATTGAAGTGCACATGTATGAATGAGACCTAATTAGCTTCACAGAAAGAGAACCAAGAGGCTGTAGAGCATAGAGAGCAGTGAAATATTCCTCTCATCTCGACATCTGCCGAGAACTTGAGATAATGACTCATTGGTTCTGGATGGGAGAGGCTGATGAGGGAAAACAGAAGCTTCAGAGCTAGCTCCCGGGAAGGCCCAATTTCACCGCCCCAAACCAATCCCCTCTCCTGTCTCTTCCTCTCACTCACTGACTTCATCATAACAGTTGGCTTGTCATCTTCACAGAATATGGTGCTGCTGCTAACCTAGCATGGTCTATTTTCTCAGTGATGATGTGACTTAATGACATCTTAATCCCTTCCATGTTCTAAACTCTATTCAGAACTTAAAATGGTTCTTCGGCTGTGCCCATAAGAGAACACTTTGAATAACCCTTTTTTGTTCCTGGCAGAACCCTTTTGGGTTCCATGAAGAACCCTTTTGCACAGAGAATTCTATCTATATGGAACCAAAAAATAATTTTAACGGGAACCAAAAAGGGTTGTCCTATGAGGACAGTTAAAGAACATTTTTGGAACCCTCTTTTCTTGGAGTGTATATGTATTATGCCAAAGAGGGTCTGTCAGTTATTCACAGATTGAGAATGCACATCATATGACATCACATGTGTGAGCCTGACCAACCCGATGTAATGTTTGCCCTAAGGGTTGATGCCTACACTCTCAACATGGTGTAATTTAAAATAATACTACAAATGGCTCTGCCTAGCTATAGCCTTGCAACATCCTTCAGGACATAATGGCTGGGACATTAAGAACACCTGCCCTTTCCATGACAGACTGAACAGGTGAATCCAGGTGAAAGCTATGCTCCCTTATTGATATAACTTGTTAAATCCACTTCAAATCAGTGTAAATTAAGTGGAGGAGACAGGTTAAAGAATGATTTTTAAGCCTTGAGACATTGATTGTGTATTTGTGGTATTCAGAGGGTGAGTAGGCAAGACAAAAAAATGTAAGTGCCTTTGAACAGAGTACGGTAGTAGGTGCCAGGCACACCGGTTTGTGTCAAGAACTGCAACGCTGCTGGGGTTTTCACACTCAACAGTTTCCTGTGTGTATCAAGAATGGTCCACCAACCAAAGAACATCAAGGGGGGGGGGGTTCAACTCAATATTAGGAAGGTGTTCCTAATGTTTGGTATAATCAGTGTATGTGAATGAGCAACGGCGCCTCTCCTCCTCAAAACCACAATACCAGGAGTGTGTTTTCCGGACACAGAACAAAATTACAACAAATATTATGGTTAAACTCAAATACAGTAATTGATTTCAATATATATATATATATATATATATATATATAATTGTGAAAAATTATACAAATGGCATAATCCTTGTAAATTATATCATAAATAGGACTGGTGGAATTATGTCACAAACAATTAACAAAAATATATGGACATTTTTGCTCTATCCAAAATTACAACCAACTGATTGCAGCATTACCGCAAAAGTGGAGGAGGCAAGTAGAAAGGGGAGAAAGTAAGGAACTTGTCTGTCGTCCCTGCATTAAAGACCAAAATCGGTTAAAGACAATTGTGATAAATAAAAAAAGTATACCAGTTTCATTTAAGGATAAAAAAAATGACAACTGTGCCATATAGATTGCAAAAGAGTTAGGAAAAGATTTGCGATGTACCGATTCCATGGCACATTGTTTATGAACTGATACACAAAACACCAGATTCAAAAGGGTAAATTTTTTCCAATTAAAATTATAATACAACATTCTTGCAACCAATATAATGTTATATACAGTGCATTCGGAAAGTATTCAGAACCCTTGACTTTTTCCAAATGTTGTTACGTTACAGCCTTATTCTAAAATTGATCAAATAGATTTTGTGTAAGCACAATACCCTATAATGACAAAGGAAAAACTGTTTAGAACATTTTGCAAATTTATAAAATAAAAACACAGAAATATTACATTTACATACTTATTCAGACCCTGTACTCAGTACTTTGTTGAAGCACCTTAGGCAGCGATTACAGCCTGGAGTCTTCTTGGGTATGACGCAAGAAGCTTGGCACACCTGTATTTGGGGAGTTTCTCCCATTCTTCTCTGCAGATCCTCTCAAGCTCTGTCAGGTTGGATGGGGAGCATCGCTGCACAGCTATTTTCAGGTCTCTCCAGAGATGTTCGATTGTGTTCAACTCCGGGCTCTGGCTGGGCCACTCAAGGACATTGAGAGACTTGTCCCCAAGCCACTCCTGCATTGTCTTGGCTGTGTGCTTAGTGTCGTTGTCCTGTTGGAAGGTGAACCTTTGCCCTAGTCTGAGATCCTGAGTACTCTGGAGCAGGTATTTATCAAGGATCTCTGTACTTTTCTCCGTCATCTTTCCCTTGATCCTGACTAGTATCCCTGCTGCTGAAAAACATCCCAACAGCATGATGCTGCCACCACCATGCTTCACCGTAGGAATGGTGCCAGGTGTCCTCCAAACGCGACACTACGCATTGATTCCAAAGAGTTCAATCTTAGTTTCATCAGACCAGATAATCTTGTTTCTCGTGGTCTGAGAGTCTTTAGGTGCCTTTTGGCAAACTCCAAGCGGGCTGTCATGTGCCTTTTACTGAGAAGTGGCTTCCATCTGGCCACTCTACCATAAAGGCCTGATTGGTGGAGTGCTGCAAAGATGGTTGTCCTTCTGGAAGGTTCTCCCATCTCTGCAGAGGAACTCTTGTCAGAGTGACCATCGGGTTCTTGGTCATCCTCTGACCAAGGCCCTTCGCCCCGATTGCTCAGTTTGGCTGGGCAGCCAGTTCTAGGAAGAGTGTTGATGGTTCCAAACTTCTTCCATTTAAGAATGATGCCACTGTTCTTGGGACCCTTCAATGCTGCAGCAATTTGTTGGTACAGTTCCCCAGATCTGTGCCTCGACACAATCCTGTTTCGGAGCTCTACGGAAAATTTCTTCGACCTCATGGCTTGGTTTTTGCTCTGACATGCACTGTCAACTGTGGGACCTTATATGTCCAATGAATTTAATTGACCATAGGTGGACTCCAATCAAGTTATAGAAACATCTCAAGGATGATCATTGGAAACAGGATGCAACTGAGCTCAATTTCGAGTCTCGTAGCAAAGGGTCTGAATACTTACGTAAATAAGGTATTTAAAAAAAAAAATGTGTTAAACTTTCTAAAAACCTGTTATTTCTTTGTCATTATGGGGTATTGTGTATAGATTGATGAGGAAAAAATTTATTTAATACATTTTAGAATAAGGTTGTAAAGTAACAAATGTGGAAAAAGTCAAGGGGTCTGAATACTTTCCCAATGCACTGTATATGGGGGATACAACCATCCCAGCTCTGCAGATTTTGCTGCAAAAAGACAGAATCATTATATCACTTGTTTTGGTACTGCCCATATGTAGCTTGTTTTTGGTCGCAGGCATAGCCGCTGGAAGTATGTAGTTTGTAAGTGCTGCAAATATTTTTTAATTGTATTTTCAAGGGGGGTGCTGAAAAAATATTTTTTCCAGCGCTACAGGATGCTATATCGGTCCACTAATACAGCACCATTAAAGTGGAACTAACAGCATTTTAGCAACTTGAAATCATATTAAAATCTGTACATATTCTCCACAGGAAGAATATGACACCTTTTAAACATTAATCAAGCACTTAGATATGGTCATTTTCACATTTTCATAAATTCTTAGAATGTTTGGGAATTACTTATGCTAACGCATTTGTGAAAATTCTACAGCAATATAGAGCGGGAAAGTGGCCGTGCATTTGGACAATTAATAGACACTATGTTATGATAAAATGTTATGTTAATGTTATGTAAAAGATCAAGTCCATATTATGGCAAGAACAGCTCAAATAAACAAAGAGAAATGACAGTCCATCATTATTTTAAGACATGAAGGTCAGTCAATACGGAACATTTCAAGAACTTTGAACGTTTTCTTCATGCTCTGATGAAACTGGCTCTCATGAGGATCGCCACAGGAAAAGAAGACCCAGAGTTACCTCTGCTGAAGAAGATTAGTTCATTCGAGTTACCAGCCTCAAAAATTGCAGCCCAAATAAAGGCTTCACAGAGTTCAAGTAACAGACACATCTCAAAATCAACTGTTCAGAAGAGACCGTGTGAATTTGATTTAACCAGGTAGGCCAGTTGAGAACAAGTTCTCATTTATAACTGCGACCTGGCCAAGATAAAGCAAAGCAGTGTGACAAAAACAACAGAGTTACAAACAAACGTACAGTCAATATCACAATAGAAAAAATACATGTACAGTGTTTGCAAATGTAGAAGAGTAGAGAGGTAAGGCAATAAATAGACCATAGAGGCAAAATAATTACAATTTAGCTTTAACACTGGAGTGATAGATGTGAATCAGTCCTTCTTGGTCGAAATGTTGCAAAGACACAACAACTAAAGGACACCAATAATAAGAAGAGGCTTGCTTGGGCCAAGAAACACGAGCAATGGACAATAGACTGGTGGAAATCTGTCCTTGGGTCTGATGAGTTCAAATTTCAGATTTTTGGTTCCAACCGCCAGGTTTTTGTGAGACGCAGAGTAGGTGAACGGATGATCTCTGCATTTGTGGCTCCCACCATGAAGCATGGAGGAGAAGGTGTGATGGCGTGTTGGTGCTTTGCTGGTGACACTGTCTGTAATTTATTTAGAATTCAAGGCACACTTAACCAGCATGGTCACCCCAGCATTCTGCAGCAATACGCCATCCCATCTGGTTCACGCCTAGTGGTACTATCATTTGTTTTTCAACAGGACAATGACCCATCACACCTCCAGGCTTTGTAAGGGCTATTTGACCAAGGAGAGAGATGGAGTGCTGCATCGGATGACCTGGCCAACAAGTGCTCAGCATATGTGGGAACTCCTTCAAGACTGTTGAAAAAACATTCCAGGTGAAGCTGGTTGAGAGAATGCCAAGAGCGTGCAAAGCTGTCATCAAGGCAAAGGGTGGCTACTTTGATAAATCTAAAATATATTTAGATTTGTTTGACCTTTTTTTGGTAAAAAATTCTGAGGGCTGCAATCCCGTTAACGGGATTGATATGACAACAGCCAGTGAAAGTGCAGAGCACCAAATTCAAACAGAAATCTCACAATTAAAATTCCTCAAACATACATGTATCTTATACCATTTTAAAAGGTAATCTTGTTGTAAATCCCACCAAAGTGTCCGATTTCAAATAGGCTTTACAGCAAAAGCACCACAAACAATTATGTTAGGTCAAAGCCAAGCCGCAGAAAAACACAGCCATTTTTCCAGCCAAAGAGAGGAGTCACAAAAAGCACAAAGAGATAAAATGAATCACTAACCTTTGATGATCTTCATCAGATGACACTCATAGGACTTCATGTTACACAATACATGTATGTTTTGTTAGATAAAGTGCATATTTATATAAAAAAATATCAGTATACATTGGTGCGTTATGTTCACTAGTTCCAAAAACATCCAGTGATATTGCAGAGCCACATCATTTTACAGAAATACACATTATAAATGTCTATGAAAATACAATTGTTAGACATGGAAATATAGATACACTTCTCCTTAATGCAACCGCTGTGTCAGATTTCAAAAAAGCTTTACGGAAAAAGCAAACCATGCAATAATCTGAGTACAGCTTTCAGACAACAAAGCAGCCAAAAAGATATCCGCCATATTGGGTGGTCAAAATTAGTCATAAATAGCATTATAAATATTCACTTACCTTTGATGATCTTCATCAGAATGCACTCCCAGGAATTCCAGTTCCCCTTTTAATGTTTGATTTGTTTGATAATGTCCATAATTTTTGTCCAAAGAGCTACTTTTGTTAGCACGTTTGGTAAACAAATCCAAAGTCATGAAGCGCGTTCCCTAGTTGCAGACGAAATGTCAAAAAGTTCCGTTACGGTCCATAGAAACATGTCAAACGATATATGGAATCAATCTTTAGGATGTTTTTAACATAAAACTTCCATAATATTCCAACCGGAGAATTCCTTTGTCTTCAGAAAAGCAAAGGAACGCAGCTACCTCTCATGTGAAATGCGCGTGACCAGCTCGTGACTGCTGGCAGACCTCTGACTCATTCCTCTCTCATTCGGTGCCACTTCACAGTAGAATCCTCAAACAAGTTTCTAAAGACGGTTGACATCTAGTGGAAGCCTTAGGAAGTGCAACATAACCAATAACCCACTGTGTATTCAATAGGGGCTGGGTTCTACAATATCTACAATATTAAAGCTGATCTACCCCATACATTTATTTTATTTTAACTGTCTTATGTGACCAACTATGGTTGAAACGGGTTGCCTTGGCATTAGCTCAAGGAGCTAACACAAGTCTTCAGGTCTTTGGATATAAAGGCTTACCTCGCTGTGGTGGGTATCTGGGCACTCAGAGTGTAGTGTGATGGTGGCCCCCTGGATGTGCCGGGGCATGGGTGTGGAACCAGGGTTGATGGTGAACTGGATCTGGTCCTGGGAGATGGTGTGGTGGATGTACCCCTGTGACATGGCCTCCCAGTGGTCTTCCAGACCTCCACGGTCCTCAGTCTCAAATCCCTCGTCTAGATACATCATCAGGTCCTCTTCTTCCTCTTTATTGTCAGTTGTAGAACCCACAGGGTCTTGCTCAATCATCACGGTGGTTCTGTCGTACACTGTGTCCAGACTGTGCACACCAGAGTCCAGTGGAGAGGGCAGCAGTAACCTGTCCCATTGGTCCCAGTTGACAGTAACCATCTTCGTGGACACATTGTCCGCTTCAACCTCCCGACTTGTCTTGTCCACCTCTTCCTCAAAGAGCATGGTCTCATTGGAATGGACATTCATCCTCATGCATGGTAACAAATGTGCACACACACACACTAACTGGTTTGCCACTGAAAGGAGAGAGGAAGAGGGGAGAAAATGTATCAATCAGTTGAGGCTCTCACTTAATTTAATAAAAATACAAATTGTAAAACATTCAAAAAGTTATCCTTTTCAGATAAAACTATACTAAATATATTCACATCACCAAATAACAGTTTTAAACACACTGTTTTGAAAAAAAGGTCTACAGTAGCCTCAACAGCACTCTGTAGGGTAGCACCATGGTGTAGCTGGAGGACAGCAAGCTTCTGTCCTCCTCTGGGTACACTGACTTCAATACAAAACCTAGGAGGCTCATGGTTCTCACCCCCTTCCATACACATAGACAGTAATTATGACAACTTCCAGAGGACGTTCTCCAACATATCAGAGCTCTTGCAGCATGAACTGCCATGTTATCCACTCAAAGGATCAGAGAATTATTCTAGTACTGAAAGCATAAACTACAGCTAGCACTGCAGTGCATAACATGTGGTGAGTAGTTGACTCAAAAAGAGAGAAAGACAATAGTTGAACAGTTTTGAACAAATGAATTTATTCCAAAATGAAGGAGAAGCAAGAAAGATTTCATAATATTTTTTCACTTTCAGTTTTACTGCTAGCAAATGCAGCTAGCTAGTGTAACCTACTCAAACAGCCTGCTCAAACAGAGTGATGCTATGTTTGCTATGCTGGCTGTGACTAGCCAACACAACATTGGAACTCTTCCAAGTCAAGGTATTGTGGCAGATGGCAGGGAGAGGTGAGGGGAGTGGTGATTGAAGGAAGATATCTTGCAGCCCGCTGACTCCACCCCCGAGCCTTATATGGACTTCTTGTCCCAAGGAGGCAAGCCGGTGGATCATTAAGCCATTGAGAGCTTGGGGATAAAAGAAGAAGCGGGCTGCACAAAGAGGGAGAGGGCTGAGAGGGAAACGCGTGTTATGGAGTGTGAGAAGCGGGAGAATTCTCATGTACAATTACCCGTTGTGAACTTGTTACTGGATCCCCCCCTTTTACCACCGTGTGCAAATATCCCTAATAAATTCCCCATTTGCATTCTTGTTGTGCTCCCTGTACGTGTTTGGTTATTGAACTTGGTGACGTGGAAACCCTACACTCTTGAGCCTGCTACAGTATGCTTTTGGTTTTCTTAATTTATTGCCACCGGGGCCTGCCGGTGTAAGTGTTGTGTTGGCTCCCGAGTGACGCAGAGGTCTAAGTCACTGCATCTCAGTGCTAGAGGCGTCCCTACAGACACCCTGGTTCGATTCCAGGTTGTATCACAACCGGCCATGAATGGGTGGCGCACAATTGGCTCAGTGTTGTCTGGGTTTGGCTGGGGTAGGCCGTCATTGTAAAAAATAACATGTTCTTAACCGACTTGCCTAGTTAAATAAAGGTTCAAATAAAGATTATTTTAAAAAGTGTTAAACTGCTTAATGACTACTGCATGATTATAGAAGGTTTAATAACGCGTTAGTTCTATTAGCTATGTTGACTATGACATTACCTTAGCTAATATGGTGACTATGTAGGCTGTTGTGTTGTGCATTGAAGTCCAAAAGCGAAGGGGAAAGGTGAGAGGAGGGGAGTGCATAGATGCGAGAAGGAATACAATGTGCCTGCTATGAAAGTGAACCGTGAATACGTGTGATTCATTCAGTCGATTTTGTTGAAAAACCTTTCTTAAACGGAAGCAAATGGATCAGGGATAAACATACCTGAATTTGTCCAATAAAAAAAACTATTGTTTGCAACTGTTGGACTAATGTTTACACCCTAGATTGCTAGATGCAGGCAAGAGTGTGCAAGGTGTTATTGAATGTGTCACTGTCTGTACATTCGTCACTGTCAGTCTCCTCATAATTCTCTCCACCTGTGTGCACCTACCTTGTAAACGTTCATTCATAGGCTAGGTTGTAGCCATGATGGGTATAGGAAAAATTAGAGAATCGTGTAGTAGCCTAAACCTATCGATGTTACACTGAACTGGGTGAACGGAATATGAATGACAGTCATCCAATGTGCTGTAATAGAAATAAGGCCATGCTCATGAAAAGTAAAAATCGTCCTCCCTCATCTTAAACAGCACCGACCGCCACTGGTAACAGTAACCAATCAAGTAACAGTAACCAATCATGAGAAATACATACACATATTATTTTTTCACATAAAAATGAGAAACATACTATTGGTTAAACGTACTTTTAGTTAAACAGTTTGAAACAACAGTAGCCTAATACAAAGTCAACGACGTTCTTGACATTCCTCGGGGAGCTCTAGCTATCATCAAAACTATTTTACTTGTTGCTAACGTTACTAGCACTCACCCAGCAGGCGCAACACATAAATGTTGCCATGTTTCAATAACAATTCCAAACTACTCACCATTTTGAAAGTTCACCACGTAAATGCAGTCAAGAACAACTACAAGGTCATCCAAGTATTTATAAAATGTCTTCTGCTTTGTTTACCCGGACTCAATCAGCAATTCCTCCGTTGTTACACTGTTGCAACATCGTAGTTACCCTAGCAGCCTACTTATCCAGCTTCCTCTTTCCGCCCAGAATTAACTCACTCAACCGTGAAATAAACTACTAGGTAACTGCCAAAAGAAAGGAAACACCAACATGAGCCACCACGAGCCAGAACAGCTTCAAGGCAGGCACCCTGGCATAGATTCTACAAGTGCTTGGAACTCTATTGGACGGTTGCGGCACCATTCTTCCACGAGCAAATCCATAACTTGATGTTTTGTTAATGGAAACCCCTGTCTCAGGCAACGCTCCATAATCTCCCGTAAGTGTTCAATTGGGTTGAGATCTGGTGACTGAGATGGCCATGGCAAATGGTTTACGTCGTTTTTATGCTCATCAAACCATTCAGTGACCACTTGTGCCCCGTGGATGGGTGCATTGTCACCCTATAGCCGGTGGCATAGCCATGGTAGCCAAAATGATTGCCTGCCCAGCAATATATACATGACCCTAAGCATGATGGGATGTGAATTGCTTAATTAACTCACGAACCACAACGGTGTGGAAGCACCTGGTTTCAATATACTTTGTATCCCTCATTTACTCAAGTGTTTCTATTATTCTGGCAGTTACCTGTACAGCCATAGCTCTGGGATAGAAGTGTGCTACAGCGCCATCTTGTGAATATTAATTATTTCTGACCACTACTCTAACAGGCTTTTAAAGGTTTAGCCAAAGCTACACTGCACACCTTCTGAAATACCTATTTTTGTAAACCTGACAGTGATATAATCCTGATGAAATACGTAGAAATATAAGGGTCAACATAGTTGAGGTATGAGTTTAATTGTCTGAGTAGAAATAATTGTGAACAGTAGTTGGTCCATAGATAGTTAGTTTTAGGCCTACCTATCCCCTGGCAGTAACCCCCACAACTGAACAGCCCACTCAAACCCATGGACCCCCCATAAAGGAAAAACATGTTTTATTTTCACAATACCTAATATTCACAGGTCAAGAAAACATGAAAGAACTAATGACAATCAAGCAGTGGATCTGACAAACCTGAAATATGCATATTGGAAAGTGATTATACTGTCACAGGAAGGTTAGTAGATTAACGAGTAGACTGCCCAGTCGAGTTACACTCAGGGCCAGTAGGGAGAGACTCTCCAGGCCTAAGCAGGCAGAGTTGACAGGCATGTTTAGAGAACCGTCAAGTCTGAGACTGGAGATAGACCAGGCCTCACAGCACTCCTGGTGGCATTGGTACGAGTTAAAGGGAGAGCACTTAGTACTCTGTCTGCAGTCTCTGAAGCATCCAACATGCCACACCACCATTGTGTGTAGATTGCTGAGGAAAATGTTCTATTTAATCCATTTTAGAACAAGACTGTAATGTAACAAAATGAGGAAAAAGTCAAGGGATCTGAAAACTTTCCGAAGGCACTGTATATATTCCAGGTGACCTGGCTTGAGGATTTCTTGAGCTGTGGGATGGTGTATCAGTTGTGTTAACAAGCAGCAGCAGTAGAATCATCATCAATAACAGCAGTAGTTGAATCATCATCATTATCCCCATCAATAGCAGTGATCATCAGCAGCAGACTAATCATCAACAATACTTCATCCATTAACAGTTTAGTTTCAGACTACTGACATGGTGATAACCAAGTATATTGACATTGCATGTTAAAGACAAATTCGTTTTGAAAGCGATAATAGGAATGGGTCTCTCCTCATCTCACAGAAGTCCATGCCCTCCTCAAACACATCCTCCACGGACTTCTTATGCATGTGGCATTTTATGCCAATGCAGCTAAATGTTTTACAATACCTCACCTGCAAAGTAATTCAAAGGATCTTAGAGAGCGCTATGCAGCTTGAACACTCTGTAAAATACACAACACAATTGTTCTTGTACCTTATTCCTGTCAAAGCAGCATTTACAGTCATGCTTCCCATGTTAGATATGGTGGATTGTGCAGCAGCTGTAGTAGACTCTGTATTATAAACAATAATAACTGATGAAGAAAAAAAAGACACAAGGATCAGCAATATGCAAACAGTGAACATTTGGTCCCACGTTTTTTTTTTTTTTTTTTTTACAAATGTGTGTAAATTGATTCACCTTTATCTTTGCCTAAGAGCATGAAGTTAGTTTAGTACTCAGTTTGGTTCATATTGGAGGCAGTGGCGCCTTGATCATCAATGTCTTTTCCATCGTCTAGTCCTGAGTAAGAAACAGTGGCTTGAAAGTCATTGGGGTCATGTCTGTCGGCCTGTGCCAGGATGTTGACGTCAGAGTAACTGTTCCCCTTCTCTGTTGTGGGGAAGACATCATCTGCATCATAGCCCTGAATAGACAGATAGGGAGGTTGTTTTTGTGATGGGCCTTAGAGTCTTTGTCAGTCTTGACTTTGGGGAATTCTTTGTTACTGACATCTTCATTACGGTTTCCATTGTTCTGAGATGTTGGTAGGACATCTGTAATGTCGTGGTAAATCAAGCTACTCTCACTCTGAGATGTAGCGAAGACATCTGTAATCAAATATATTTATAAAGCCCTTTTTACATCAGCCGATGTCAAAGTGCTATACAGAAACCCAGCTTAAAACCCCAAACAATGCAGATGTAGTAGCACAGTGGCTAGGAAAAACTCCCTGGAAAGGCAGGAACCTTAGAAGAAACCTAGAGAGGAACCAGGCTCTGAGGGGTGGCCAGTCCTCTTCTGGCTGCCGGGTTGAGATTATAACAGTACATGGCCAAGATGTTCAAACGTTCATAGATGACCAGCAGTGTCTAATAATAATAAATATCACAGCGGGTGTAACAGGTCCTCCGGGAGGGAGAGAATTAGAGGAAGCATACTTAAAATTCACACAGGACACCGGACAAGACATGAAAAATACTCCAGACATAAGACTGACACTAGCCCCCCCCACACACAAACTATTGCACTATACAGTGGTTTGCGAAAGTATTCACCCCCTTGGCATTTTTCCTATTTTGTTACCTTACAACCTGGAATTAAATGAGATTGTTATGTATCATTTCATTTACACAACATGCCTACCACTTTGAAGATGCAAAATCATTTTTGGGGTGAAACAAACAAGACAAAAAAAATTAAAAATTATATTCACCCCCCCAAAGTCAATACTTTGTTGAGCCACCTTGTGCAGCAATTACAGCTGCAAGTCTCTTGGGGTATGTCTCTATAAGCTTGGCACATCTAGTCATTGGTATTTTTACCAATTCTTCAAGGCAAATCTGCTCCAGCTCCTTCAAGTTGGATGGGTTCCGGTGGTGGACAGCAATCTTTAAGTCATACCACAGATTCTCAATTAGTTTGAGGTCTGGGCTTTGACTAGGACATTCCAAGATATTTAAAATGTTTCCCCTTAAACCACTAGAGTGTTGCTTTAGCAGTATGCTTAGGGTCATTGTCCTGCTGGAAGGCGAACCTCCGTCCCAGTCTCAAATCTCTGGAAGACTGAAACAGGTTTCCCTCAATAATTTCCCTGTATTTAGCAACAGCCATCATTCCTTCAATTCTGACCTGTTTCCCAGTCCCTGCCGATAAAGAAGATCCGCACAGCATGAAGCTGCCACCATGCTTCACTGAGTGGATGGTATTCTCAGGGTGATGAGAGGTGTTGGGTTTGCGCCAGACATAGCGTTTTCCTTGATGGCCAAAAAGCTCAATTTTAGTCTCATCTGACCAGAGTACCTTCTCTATATGTTTGGGGGAGTCTCCAACATTCCTTTTGGTGAACACCAAAGGTGTTTGCTTATTTTTTTCTTTAAGCAATGGCTTTTTTCTGGCCACAATTCTGTAAAGCCTAGCTCTGTGGAGTGTACGGCTTAAAGTAGACAGATGCTCCAATCTCCACTGTGGAGCTTTGCAGCTCCTTCAGGGATCTATTTGTTGCCTCTGATTAATTCCCTCCTTGCCTGTTCTGAGATTTGGTGGGTGGCACTTTGGCAGGTTTGCTATGCCATATTCTTAAATTTTAATGGATAATGGATGAATGATAATGGATGAATGAAGGGCCTCCCGGGTGGCGCAGTGGTTAAGGGCGCTGTACTGCAGCGCCAGCTGTGCCACCAGAGACTCTGGGTTCACGAGACTCCAGAGACTCCCAGAGAACGTGACCGGCCGCAATTAGCCTAGTGTCGTCCGGGTTAGGGAGGGGTTGGCCAGTAGGGATATCCTTGTCTCATCGTGCACCAGCGACTCTTGTGGCGGGCCGGGCACAGTGCGCGCTAACAAAGGTTGCACGGTGTTTCTGCCGACACTTTAGTGCGTCTGGCTTCCGGGTTGGATGCGCGCTGTGTTAAGAAGCAGTGCGGCTTGGTTACCACGAAATTGGGGAGAAAAACCGGGTTAAAAATAATGGATTGAATGGTGCTCCACGGGATGTTCAAAGTTTCTGATATTTTTTTTTATAACCCCTTTTTTCTCCCCAATTGGTAGTAGTTACAGTCTTGTCTCGTCGCTGCAACTCCCGCATGGACCCGAGAGGTGAAGGTCGAGAGCCATGCGTCCTCCGAAACACAACCCAACCAATCCGCACGGGTTCTTGACACAACACACATCCAACCCAGAAGCCAAGTGCACCAATGTGTCAGAGGATATACTGTACACCTGGCCAGCGTGCACGGCGCCCGGCTCGCCACAAGAGTCGCTAGTGCGCGATGAGACAAGGATATCCCTATACTTTTGTACTTCACAACTTTGTCCCTTTTTATTTAAAAAGGTAAGCTAGTTGAGAACAAGTTTTCATTTGCAACTGCAACCTGGCCAAGATAAAGCAATTTGACACACAGTTGTCAAATCAAAAATTAATTTTTATAGCCCTTCTTACATCAGCTGATATCTCAAAGTGCTTTACAGAAACCCACCCTAAAAGCCCAAACAGCAAGCAATGCAGGTGTAGAAGCACTGTGGCTAGGAAAAACTCCCTAGAAAGAAACCTAGAGAGGAACCAGGCTATGAGGGGTGGCCAGTCCTCTTCTGGCTGTGCCGGGTGGAGATTAGAACAGAACATGGCCAAGATGTTCAAATGTTCTTACATGACCAGCATGGTCAAATAATAATAATCACAGTAGTTGTCGACAGTGCGACAAGTCAGCACCTCAGGAGTAAATGTCAGTTGGCTTTTCATAACCTATCATTAAGAGTATCTCTGCCGCTCCTGCTGTCTCTAGAGAGTTGAAAACAGCAGGTCTGGGACAGGTAGCACGTCCGGTGAACAGGTCAGGGTTCTATAGCCGCAGGCAGAACATTTGAAACTGGAGCAGCAGCACGGCCAGATGGACTGGGGACAGCAAGGAGTCATGCCAGGTAGTCCTGAGGCATGGTCCTAGGGCTCAGGTCCTCCGAGAGAGAGAAAGAGAATGAGAGCATACTTAAATTCACACAGGACACCGGAGAAGTACTCCAGATATGACTGATCCTAGCCCCCCGACACAAACTACTGCAGCATAAATACTGGAGGCTGAGACAGGTGGGGTCAGGAGACACTCTGGCCCCATCCGATGATACCCCCAGACAGGGCCAAACAGGCAGGATATAACCCCACCCACTTTGCCAAAGCACAGCCCCCACACCACTAGAGGAATATCTTCAACCACCAACTTAACTTCCTGAGACAAAGCCGAGTATAGCCCACAAAGATCTCCGCCACGGCACAACCCAAGGGGGGGCCCAGACAGGAAGATCACGTCAGTGACTCAACCGACGCACCAGTAACTCAGCCCCTGTAATAGGGTTAGAGGCAGAGAATCCCAGTGGAAAGAGGGGAACCGGCCAGGCAGAGACAGCAAGGGCAGTTTGTTGCGCCAGAGCCTTTCCGTTCACACTCCTGGGCCAGACTACACTCAATCATATGACCTACTGAAGAGATGAGTATTTTGTCTTTTTATTCCAGTTACACATGGAACAAACAAAGTCAATAATACAGTAGAAAAAGTCTATATACAGTATGTGCAAATAAGGTTGGATAAGGGAGGTAAGGCAATAAATAGGCCATGGTGGCAAAATAATTACAATATAGCAATTAAAACACTGGAATGGTAGATGTGCAGAAGACAAATGTGCAAGTAGAGATACTGGGGTGCATAGGAGCAAGATAAATAAATACAGTATGGGGATGAGGTAGTTGGATGGGCTATTTACAGATGGGCTATGTACAGGTGCAGTGATCTGTGAGCTGCTCTGACAGCTGGTGCTTAAAGCTAGTGAGGGAGATATGAGTCTCTGATCTGACCTGTTTGTAGAGCGCCTTGGTTTTCATGGTGCGCCTTGGTTTTCATGGTGCGCCTTGGTTTTCATGGTGCGCCTTGGTTTTCATGGTGCGCCTTGGTTTTCATGGTGCGCCTTGGTTTTCATGGTGCCTCTTGCTTAGTGGTTTTGCAGATTCTGGGGCTTTTCAGAACAGGTGTATATATACTGAGATCATGTGACACTTAAAGATTGCACACAGGTGGACTTTATTTAATTAATTATATGACTTCTGAATGTAATTGGTTGCACCAGATCTTATTTAGGGGCTTCATAGCAAAGGGAAGAATATTTTGGAATATTTTGAAACAAGTAATTTTTTTCATTTCATTTCACCAACATATTTTGTGTATATCCATTATATGTCCATTATATGAAATCCAAATAAAATCCATTTAAATTACAGGTTGTAATGCAACAAAATAGGAAAAATGCCAAGGGGGATGATTACTGTTGCAAAGCACTGTAAATACTGGGGGCTGAGACAGGAGGAGTTGGGAATCATCCTCACTATAGTTCAATATCTCATTCTTGAAGGATGTATTTTTTTTATTTTTATGTAACTAGGCAAGTCAGTTAAGAACTAATTCTTATTTACAATGACGGCCTACACCGGCCAAACCCGGACAACGCTGGGCCAATTGAGGGATTCCCAATCACGGCTGGTTGTGATAACCTGGATTTGAACCAGGGTGTCTGTAGTGACACCTCTAGCACTGAGATGCAGTGCCTTAGACTGCTGCACCTCCTTAGACTGCTGCACCTCCTTAGACTGCTGCACCACTCGGAAGCCCCAAAGAAGGGGTGACTTTCATTCTATCTTTTTCTGTATTGTTTCTCTCAGTCTTGAGTGTAGAGATGTTCGTGATGAAATCTTAAGTTTTGGTGTGTTATCCCCCAGTCAGATGTAGGGAAGACTTTTTTACGTTCTGTATTGTAGAAGTCTCTTCCTGGTGGAACCATGGTGGTGTGAGTGGTTTGGCTGTTCTCAGTCTTTGACCTGGTTGTGTATATGGGATACAGTTTGCTCATGGTTGTGGTGGGTTGGTTGGTTTGGGGTCATTTGTGGAAGTTGGTCTCCATCTCCCAGTTTTCCTAATAGTTACATTCAAAAGCACTAAATAATAACGTGCGGGGAATTCGACTGCAAAAGTGTAGCCCGAGTCACAGTACAAACAGATCTGGCACTCATGCTAGCAAAGGTGTTAATTAATGAAGGTTTCAGATTCTGTCATGTGATGGCATAGGCATTATTTTGGTGAGCTCAGTATTCCTCAATGAGAGATAAACACAAACACATCTTGTGAGTGTTGTCCCTAGGGTCCAGGAGCACTTGCAGAACACACTGTAGTTGTTTTAGGATGCCCCCAGGAAACAGCCGAGATCAAGAGCCAGAACTGCCATCTCAACCCATCAGCCAAGGAAAGGCTTAGCTCCTAGTTCTCTTTAAACGAGAGGTAGCCTTTAATGGGTGCAGCCTGGAGACTGATAATGTGGTGAATTAGTGCCCAACTAGATTGATAAACAACGAAATACTATGTCCATATCTCTGCTTAATACATGTTTCTATAGAGTATCACTATTTGACTGTCAGATGGTGTATATTACAATTAAACAGACCAAATTCATCATCAGATCAACTCTTTTAGTAATATTCAGGCATCTTTCTTCCCTCAACTGTACTCTTACATTGTCAAACTGATCCTGTAAGACAATTTGCATGCCACTGCAAGGCATGTTACAGGAATATTGACTAACTCAATCAAATATAGTACAAGTCTTATTTGTTTAATGCCAAAAAGACAGCTGAGCAAGCCTTGAATATTTTAATAAATGTATGAGAAATTACATTTTCCATACCAGGCAAACAGAGGAATCAATGAGCAAGTGTAAAGATATAGGTAGACTCCCCTCTCTCTTCCACTACTACACTCCCTTAAAAAGAGACTGTCCATATGACAAGGCGAGGATTCTTACAAACCATGGGTCCTGTCAAAGCACCATTGGATGTAGAAGAGGTACATTTATCCCAAAAATGTTTAATCACAAGGGAAGAGGCAGTCGTTCAGCCCCTCAAACTCAACTCTGAACTTCAAAGCATTTTTTCATTGTTCCCCTCTAATCAGGAACTGATTTAGACCTGGGACACCAGGTGGGTGCAATTAAATATCAAGTTGAACAGAAAACCAGCAAGCTCTGGACCTCTTAAGGAGTTGAATACCCTCGCCCTAAGCAACTTGATAAGACATTACAATTGCTTTCTACTAGAACTAACAACTCAAACAACAATGGTGACAAATGGTACTCAAATTTATTATTAAAATCAATGGTTGTTTCATTTCAAAAAGGTTGTCAAAGGGAGGAATTACTAAAAAACAACATTACAAGTTACAGTTAAAGGTACAACAGATTAGGTGGTCAAATAAAGACATTTTTCTGTGGGCATCACGTTGCGCGTCTCAACGCTCTACAGCAGACCCTGTCTCTTCAGATCCTCGTAGGTCTTCTTGTTGACCACGTTTCCACTGGAGTCCTCGTACTCCTCCTCTGTATCTGGTTGCCAACGCTCTGATGACTTCTGGGACTTCAGCTTTGACCACACTGGGTTAAAAATACATATTAGTATTATCATCCATCATGATCCAGTACATGGACTGAAAGACCAGTCTTGTTATTTTTACACCCCCTCCCCCAATTTCATGATATCTAATTGGTAGTTAGTCTTATCCCATCTCTGCAATTCCCATACAGACTCAGCTGTAGCCAGCTTCACCCCCCAGGAGCCAGCCGGAAGCCAGCTTCACCCCGAAGCCAGCTTCACCCCGGAAGCCAGCTTCACCCCGGAAGCCAGCTTCACCCCGGAAGCCAGCTTCACCCCGGAAGCCAGCTTCACCCCGGAAGCCAGCTTCACCCCGGAAGCCAGCTTCACCCCGGAAGCCAGCTTCACCCCGGAAGCCAGCTTGCAGGTGCCAGGATGGCCACAAGAAGTTACAAGTGCGCAATTGGACAAGGAAATCCCATCCGGCCAATCCCTCCCCTAACCCAGACGATGCTGGGCCAATTGTGTGCCGCCTCCCGGTCACGGCCGGCCGTGACGAACCCGGGTCTTTAGTGATGCCTCAAGCACTGCAGTGCCTCAGACCACTGCGCCACTCGGGAGGCCGTGACCAGTCATTTTTCATTCTTTATTTAACCAGTAAAGACCTTTGCGGTCAGAAACTGTTTTGCGAGGGCAATCTGGATGCACAACTACACTGACCAATATTTATTCGTCTGGTAACACTTTTTTCTCTAACATGACTCTATTCAAGCTAAATAACAATATTCATTCTTTTTACTTGTCATCTGCCTCAGCCTCTATCTGGGCTTTAACAGAACTACTTACGAGAGACAGCGTCCTCAATCTGGGTGACATTGGCAAAGTGAGCAGTGTTGGGGATTCCCAGGCAGCGCATGCCATGGGCGTGACGCCACTCCTGGGGGGTGGGCAAGACAACATATTAGCTAGCAACAATATTAGCGGAGAACAGAATTAGTACACTTTCTAAAATCGAATCCTCTTCAGTTTCACTCATTATGCACATTAAAAAATGAAAGGAGGGCATTGATATAACAAAGTAATAACCCAGTATGATATTGTAATGACATAAGCTAATAATTATGAGAAATAAATTTGAACATACTGCAAAGTGCCTCTGGAAGGCCTTGGGTCCCCTGTATGTGTAGTTTCCACAGATCTCACAGTTATAGTTGATGTTCAGCCCATGGAGTTTATACAGCCAGTATGGAATGGGCTAGAACAGATAAACAAGGTTAGCGTGGTGGCATGCAACCGCTTTTCACAGCTAGTACACAGGTCTGATGTATGGAAGGAGGTCCTGACCTTTCCATCCCAGCCGAGAGGCAGGTTCTTGGGGTTGTAGATGATCTCATTGTCCTCATCTTCACTCTCACTCTCACTGAGCTGCTCCTCTTCTTCATCCTCTCTCTCCTCTCCTGTCCGGGCCTGCTTCCTCTGCACGTTCTCATGGGTCAGCTGCCTCTGCTCCTACAGTGCCATAGACAATCAGATGGAACTGTGAACAGGTGTTTGTGTGGATTATCGGGAGTAACACACACCTATAGAATGGCTAACCATTTTATAAAGGCCCATTTCAAAAGTCGTCCTCACAACTACTGACATTGATTAAATACGATTGTAAAAATATGTAAGAGTCATAAGAGTCATCATCCTTGGCAGCTTTTACATACCCCCAGGATTTCCACATACTCATAAATCTGAGACTCCAGGAAGGCGATTTCTTTGTTACGCTCCGTATCTCTGCAGAGAGATTAGATTGGTCAATAACAGGGCTACATCATGCCACCAGGTGCAGAAAAACACAACCATGCAAATGTTTAACTGACGATCACATACTTCTTGGGTCCTTTGGACTTGGGGTTCTTGGCGAATAGGGAGGGATCCAGAGATTCCAGAGATTTGCCTTTGGTGCTAAACAGCCTCTGGGCTCTCTCCTCCAGGGTTCTGTGGGGTCACACACATTTAGCAACCTTTCATCTGACACACCCAATCCGATATTAAATTCGTCATTACTAGGGTTGTGGCGGTCACGAAATTTCATCAGCCAGTGATTGTCAAGCAAATAACTGTCTGTCTCACGGTAATTGACCGTTAATTAACAAACACATTCAGCATCTTCTGGCTTCCACACACAGCCTACAAGCCACTGATGCGGACCTTTGGAACATCTACATTTTAAAAGTGTAATAAATCCATGTAATATAGCCTATACCTTCACAATAAATCCATTATTTATTTTAGATCGGTCTAAAGAAACATAATGAAGCAAAAGAAGTCTATTTCAGAAGAAAATAGCAGCATACCCTGAGTTGTCCTTATGTAAGGTCCTGATCTGGCTATGCCAAATGGCTGTGGGCTACACTAGTTCATTTAGCAGACAAGATTTGCTTAGAATTCCGTGGCATTTTATAGTATGAAGAATACAATTTAACAAAGCTGAATAAAATAGAAAGGATATTTTCTCCGAACGATTTGAGGGAGTGCGAACATGCGGCTATTCTGTGTTGAGCGGGTAACAAAAATAGGTACTCCTATATGCTCAATTTAAAGTTATTAATATAACTTTAATTGTTCTACAAACGCTGGGCTATATGTTTTGATTTGTAATAAATTGTAAGGCTGCATAATGATAAAAATTCACTTGAAAAGGCATGAGCTCTGCTTTGTTGTTTTTTTGCACAGGCTGTACACACGGTCAGTCTCATTCACAATTTGAGAAGCACTTGATAATGCGTCGAATTTCCCGGCAGCATCCCCTTTGCGTGGCCATAATGCACTCTAAAATATTACATGCCTAGTGCTGCCTGCTCCGAAGCACCTCTCACTCACGTATTCTGGTCTTTCTCACAGGCTACAAATGAAGACGGGGGACGCAATTCCGAGGTGCAAGTTGAAGATATTAGAAGAAATGTCCACATTTACTTTTCCTGAGCCAACAAGATGAGTAGGCCTAACGGCAGCCTAGTGGTTAAAGCGTTGTGCCAGTAACAGAAAGGTTGCTGGATCTAATCCCTGAGCTGACAAGGTAAAAATCTGTCGTTCTGACTCTGAGCAAGAAGGTTAACCCACTGTTCCCCGGGCGTCAAAGACGTGGATGTCGATTAAGGCAGCCCCGCGCACCTCTCTGATTCAGAGGGATTGGGTTAAATGCAGAAGACACATTACAGTTGTACAACTGGCTAGGTATCCCCCTTTTCCTAACAAACAGCAAAAGCACTATCTTATGTTAATCTACTATCCCCTATAGTACAAAAGTTGACCTAGTCGGTGCGAGAAATAAATATTCCAAACATAGTCGGACAGTTGTGGGATGTGAGAGATCAAATTAATACAACCACTAACAAACTTTTTTTACGCAAATGTGGCTGACGTAACAGATCAGAACGATTTAGCTTAAAATGTTACACTATTTATTAGAGTGTTGGTCTAGTCACCGAAAGGTAGCAAGATCGAATCCCCGAGCTGACAACGTAAAAATCTGTCGTTCTGCCCCTCAACAAGACAGTTAACTTCTCTAGGGTAGGGGGCAATATTGGGAATTTGGGATGAAAAGCATGCCCAAATGAAACTGCCTTCTACTCAGCCATAAAAGCTAGAATATGCATATAATCAGTAGATTTAGATAGAACACACTCTGAAGTTTCTAAAACTGAATGATGTCTGAGTATAACAGAACTCATATGGCATGCAAAAACCCAAGAAAAAAATCCAACCAGGAAGTGGGAAATCTGAGGTTTGTAGTTATTCAACTCTTGGCCTATCGAATACACAGTGTCTATGGGGTCATATTGCACTTCCTAAGGCTTCCACTAGATGTCACCAGTCTTTAGAACCTTGTTTGATGCTTCTACTGTGAAGTGGAGGCGAATGAGAGGGGAATGAGTCAGAGGTCTGCAGAGAGCCACGAGCTCAGTCTCACGCGAGCTCTGTTCCATTGCAATTCTGAAGACAGAGGTAATCTCCGGTTGGAACATTATTGAAGATTTATGTTAAAAACATCCTAAAGATTGATTCTATACTTCGTTTGACATGTTTCTACAAACTGTAGCGGAACTTCTCGTCTGCTCCTAGTGATTGCACGTCGTGAGTTTGGATTGTGTACTGAACGTGCGAACAACAATGAGGTATTTGGACATAAATGATGGACATTATCGAACAAATAAAACATTTACAGTGGAACCGGGATTCCGGGTAGTGCATTCTGATGAAGATCAAAGGGAATACTTATAATGCTATTTCTGACTTCTATTGACTACACAACATGGCGGATATCTGTTTGGGTTGTTTTGGTCTCTGAGCGCTGTACTCAGATTATTGCATGGTGTGCTTTTTCCGTAAAGTTCTTTTGAAATCTGACACAGCGGTTGCATTAAGGAGAAGTATCTTTAATTCTGTGAATAACACTTGTATCTTTTATCAATGTTTATTATGAGTATTTCTGTAAATTCATGTGACTCTGCAAAATCACTGGATGTTTTGGAAGCAAAACATTACTGAACGTAACGCGCCAATGTAAACTTTGATTTTTGGATATAAATATGCACTTTACCGAACAAAACATAAAAGGTATTGTGTAACATGAGTTATGAGTGTCATCTGATGAAGATCAAAGGTTAGTGATTCATTTTCTCTATATTTCTGCTTTTTGTGACTCCTCTCTTTGGCTGGAAAAATGGCTGGGTTTTTCCTGTGACTTGGCTCAAACCTAACAATCATTCGGTTTGCTTTCGTCGTAAAGCCTTTTTGAAATCAACACTGTGGCTGGATTTACAACAAGGGTATCTTTAAAAATGGTGTAAAATACATGCATGTTTGAGGAATTTTAATTATGGGATTTCTGTTGTTTTGAATTTGGCGCCCTGCAGTTTCACTGGCTGTTGACGAGGTGGGACGCTACCGTCCCACGTACCCTAGAGAGGTTAACCCAGTGTTCCTAGGCCGTCATTGAAAATAAGAATTTGTTCTTTACCGACTTGCCTAGTTAAATAAAAGGTCATAAAACATTTTTTAAATTCATTTTTTTAAACATGCACTTTGACTGCCTTCGTGACCAGCAGGATGGCGGTAATACGGTCTCAACAGCCCTAATCATTACACCGTCTACATATACTCATAGTGTACAGATGGAATTTGATATTACATTATTCCAGTTACTGTTATAACATTGCAATTACAATACTGTTATTACTATATTCCAGTTTGATTGCATGTCCATAGACGACCTCCCAGCCATAGAAGAGCATGTCAATTGCTTACCCTCCACATTTCAGGCCCAGGGCCATAAGGGCAGACTTCAACCTGTCCAGACCCAGGGAAGCCAACTCCTCCCAAGAGGAGAAAGCAGAAAGGTCCAGGTGGGCTCCTGCATGGGTCAGAGCACTGCTCGTCTCTTTCTATAAGAGAATTTTTTTTTTTAAATACAAAATTAAAAACACCCATCTAGACCATCACACTACTGTCGCTATAGTAGACGTCCTCCCCATCTTGGACACTCACTGGCCAGCCAGGGAAGGTCCCCATCTCCCACTTCTTCTCAAACTCTCCCAGGATCTTGCCGTAGAGATCATTCTGGTCAAGCAGAGGTTTGACTCTCTCTGTATAGTCCTGAAGGTACTCCAGTAGCATCTCTAAGTACCTGTTATAACATAACACAGGTGTCACACAACCTGATGGAAAACCAAACAAATTAAAAAGGTACTACAATTATATAGGAATAACATTTATACTGAACAAAAATATGAATACAACGTCAAGTGTTGGTTCCATGAGCTGAAATAACAGATCCCAGAAATGTTCCAGACGCACAAAAAGCATATTTCACTCAAGTTGTGCACAAATTTGATTACATCTCTGTTAGTGAGCATTTTTCCTTTGCCAAGATAATCCATCCACCTGATAAGTGTGACATATCATGAAGCTGATTAAACAGCATGATTACACAGGTGCGCCTTGTGCTGGGACAATAAAAGGCCACTAAAAACGTGCAGTTGTGTCACACAACGCCACAGATGTCTCAAGTTGAAGGAGCGTGCAATTGGCATGCTGACTGCAGGAATGTCCACCAGAACTGTTGCCAGACAATTAAATGTTAATTTCTCGACCATAAGCCGCCTCCACTGTCATTTAACCCAACCGGCCATGCCAGCCCAGGACCTCCACATCCGGCATCTTCACCTATGGGATGGTCTGAGACAAACCACCTGAACAGCTGATGAAACCAAGTTTGTACACCTGAAGAATTTCTGCACAAACTGTCAGGGAAGCTCATCTGTGTCCTCGTCATCCTCACCAGGGTCTTCACATGACTGCAGTTCAGCGTCGTAACCGACTCCAGTAGGCAAACGCTCACCTTCGATGGCCACTGGCACACTGGAGAAGTGTTCTTCATTGATAAATCCTGGTTTCAACTGTACTGGGCAGATAGCTTGTATTGCGTCGTGTGGGCAAGCGTTTTGCTGATATCAACGTTGTGAACTGAGTGCCCCATGGTGGTGGGGTTATGGTATGGGCAGGCATAAGCTACGGACAACAAACACAATTCCACTTTATCAATGGCAATTTAAATACACAGAGATACCATGGCAAGATCCAGAGGCCCATTGGTGTGCCATTCATCTGCCACCATCACCTCATGTTTCAGCATGATAATACACGGGCCCCATGTCGCAAGGATCGGTACATAATTCCTATAAGCTGAAAAGGTCCCAGTTCTTCCATGGCCTGCACTCACCAGACATGTCACTTATTGAGCATGTTTGGGATGCTCTGGATTTACGTGTACAACAGCGTGTTCCAGTTCCTGCAAATATCCAGCAAATTCGCACAGCCATTGAAGAGGAGTGTGACAACATTCCACAAGCAACACCCTGATCAACTCTATGGGAAGGAGAAGTGTCACACTGCATGAGGCAAATGGTGGTCATACCAGATAGTGAGTGGTTTTCTGATCCACACCCCTACTTTAAAAAATATATATCTGTGAAATCCATAGATTAAGGCCTAATGAATTTATTTCAATTGACCGATTTCCTTATATGAAATGTAACTCAGTAAAATCAGTGAAATTGTTGCATGTTGTGTTTAGTATAGTACATTCGCAAAGAGAAGATCTGCATGATAAACAGTTAGCTATGTTTACTTTTTGTATTCAGCGTTCTTTCTGTCTTTGGAGATATCAAACAGCTGGTCAAACGAGGACAGGTAGCTGATGTACTCCAGTTTCTGAAACAGAGAGGCCAGAAGGTTTTAGTATAGTTTTACAATAGACTATGAAGATTATGGTGGATATGGAGAGTGGGCACCTTACCTCGGCCCCTTTTAGGTTGACAAACTTCCGATAGCAGTCATGGAGATCCAGGTAGCGTCCGTAGGCCTCCTCATCACTGAATTCCACCATGTCTGGGGAAAGACCACATAAATCATTACATTAATACCTACATTGAGAGTCTGACATGGATACCATCACCATAGTGTATACGCTCACTCTGTGTTTCTTCAGTTGGGTTCTCTCTAGCCTTGACCAGCTCGTCAAACTCCATGGACATGGGCACACATATCTGAAACAACAATAACATACAGATTTAGCCACAGCAGGAGACATGATAAACCCGGATGAAGGTTGGTTGACCCAAACTTTTGTTCAAGATTTGGTGTAAGACATTTATTGTGGAACATGCAATAACACAAGGAACTTTTTCCTTTCATGCACATGGAACTGTAGAATTACATACAGAATCCATAGACATATAAAATTATAATAGTAATTTAAAGGGGAAATCTGCAATGGTGTATCTATTGGACTTATAAATTAATTACATAACCCATTGGTTCTTGAAGAATAACTTAAAAATGCCTCATGCGCTTAGTTTAACGGTCATACCCCACCAGAAGCCAAAATATAAGCTTGTTTTACTCCATTGTTTGTAAACAAACACTGTAGAGTACAACCTCCAGGGCCTAAAATTAACACCCGCCAAATGTGGATAGGTTTTGGCATTGGCGGGTGTCCATTTCACCTGCCACATTGGCTCCACAGTGCAAGCATGTCACTTGCAGTTGACTAAAAATAGCCAAGTATGATCACATTCATAGTAAAATAAATGCAGGAATAGCGGTTTAAAAAATTACTTCCATTTCGTTTCATAGCTGGTAAATTAAAACACACAGTCAAATAACCCTGTATAGCGTATTCCACCCCGCGCTGCAACACTGCCTGGCTGGGAGCTGTGCTCAAGTGACGAGCTGAGTGAAAAAAACTATTTTTTAGAAGCGCTGCGCACAGGCATAGAAGTTGGTTTAATTTACTTGAAACCAACATCTACTGAAGTGAGACTTTGTCCTTGTGTTTCTTGGCTATTTACATTGTTTAGTCCACAAACTAGGTTTTTCTACTGCTAGGGAAGAGAAGACAACGCTTACGCTTCTACTACCAGTGGTGGAAAAAGTACCCAATTGTCACACTTGAGTAAAAGTAAAGATACCTTAATAGAAAATGACTCAAGTAAAAGTCACCCAATCTCACATGCAAACATGACTTGAGTCACATTACCACTGTAATCTCCTGCCCTTAAATGGGCAGGTGAACATGTCTCGTGATTGTTTAATTACATTTTTTTAATAAAAATATGTACATTGTTTACAATTTAGTCATTTATCAGACGCTCATATCCAGAGCGACTTAAAGCTAGTGCATTCTTCTTAAGATAGCTAGGTGGGACAACCACATATCACAGGCAGAGAAAGTACATGTTTCCTCAATAAAGCAGCTATCCATAGAGTCAGAGCTAGAAAGGGGGAGGGGTGTCAAGTGAAAGTGCTGGTTCACATTTAATTTTTAGTTGTTGAGGGGGACTATTTAAGATACTGTTTGAAGAGGTAAGGTTTCAGATGTTTTCAGAAGATGGGCAAGGACTCTGCTGTCCTAGCTTCAGGGGGGAACATTTCTCCTGCCCCATCCCCTCAGCTCTTTACCAAAACAATGGCAGATCTGTGTCTTGAACTACATATTGTAGTTTTGAGAACCTTCTCAACAGAGAAGATATACTTCTGGCATGACTTCTTCAGTTTATAGCTAGGACAGACAGGAAGCAGCTGACAAAATTACCTCATTAGGATGCTTCCTGTGGAACTCCTTGATCTGTTTAAGTCTGTTGTAGAACTCTGCAAACTCATTTGGTCCTGATATGGCGTTCAGTTCATCCTTCCTCATACTGTAGAAAGAGAACACAACAATATTACCCCTCTGATTTACTCCACATAGCAAGGCTAATCATGCATGAGAGCTTGAAACATTACACACACACACACACACTTACCCATCTTTGTCTTCATATGCTTCCCTGACAGTTGAACTCACGTCCATGTATCTCTGAAAGGACGACGAAGCTTGTCATTTAAAAAAAACTGTCATATCATTCATGTCCTTGGCAAGGTAAATAAGTAGGCTAACTGTTAGCCACAAGACAAGTTAATATGAAAATACAGGTGCAACTTGTGTTGTTTCAATATCACAGAATACTCACATCCAACATTGCTCTTGTTCGATGGTCTGAGTTTATTTGTTCGCGTAACTGATTGAGAAGAAACATGCATAAATATTAGTTAGCTGGCAGAGACAGAAACAGGACCAAACTCCATCCCATTGGGTTGTATTTACTAGTTAGCACTACTAGCGTTAGCTAGTTGGATAGCAAGTTAGCCAAATAGCTAATACAACTAACGTTAGCTGGCTGACAATACAATTGTTGCCAGCTAAATTGTAACTGATACAATTGTTAGTCGACCACAAATAAACAAAATAATAACACGTAAGCTACTATCCTCATCAATAACGTTAGCTCATATGAATTTGTTTAATACTCTAACATTGATTTGCTTTGACTTTGGATCCATTAACGTCTTCATTAGCATTAAATAGCATTATCATTGATGCAACACATACCGTGGTTTTCTTATGCATCATTTCCTTTGTTTTGGCATCCAACAGCCTTTCCTTCTCCTCGTGGTAGCGACGTTGTTGTTCTAAAATCGTCTCCATTGTTATTTCCTGAACCACAAATTACAGAAATAAGACGGACTTGAACAATGAATGCCATAAAACTTGGCCTACATTGATTTTCAATGGCGCATGTTGCGATAGAAAGGAAGTAGTTTCATAGTTTATACACCGCGTGAGGAGACATCGTTCCCATAACTTTGGTTCCGCCACGCTCGGTGAATTTCTGAGTATGGAAGAGATTGTCCGTTTTTTTTCTCCTATTTTTTTTGTGAGTAATGTATTTGAAACCTTTTCACTGTGAAAAATAATATTTCCAGTTGTTCAATATGCTTGTATGCATAGCCGCATGGAGTAGTTTGGGGGTGGGAGTGCTGCATATATTTTTGTTTTTTTATTGTTTTCAGGCGGGGGTGCTAAAAAATATGTTCGCGTTATATCGGTCCGCTAACACATAAAAGGTCCGCTAATAAATAAAAGCTCAGCGCACTACTTTTGTGAGAATTTTTTTTAAATTCAGATTTTTCAGGGGGTGCTGCAGCTTGTCTGATTTGAAGATGATGGTAATGTGTACTTTTCTTGAACTTTGCAAATACAGAAAAGTAGAAGGAAAAATGCCCTAATATAGCAAAAGGACAGTAACCTATTCATGATATATTGTTAGGTTTTACCGTTATTCCTCTACAGCCAATGCTTGTTACCCCATTAGAACAGCGCAATACAAACACACTTGGTTGCGCGTACTCGTGTACCCACTGTGTAAGAAAAAAAGGAGAGCGCGCGTCAGAGGCGGTCCGGTTGTCTCATTCTCTCACAGCCAGAGCGGATAACGAAAGCGGAGACCAAGATCGAATAGAACGGTCGAGCAACACACAGGATATAGCCTACTTCAGGTGTTGATAGAACATTGTTTGCGTCGACCGTCTGTGCGTCAACTATTTGGAAGGTAATCTCTTTCTGAAACATTGTAACAACTGCACATTGAAAGTAATGTTTAAAGACCCGATGGCCCGGGAGGAGAACAATATCCTCATATGGGGGGGGTCTTTGGTTTCTAGATGACTCTTCTTGATGTGGGCACTAAAAAGCTTCTCAGCTAATATTTCACTCATGCTGCTGCAAACGATTTGTTTTGTGTGGCAGCGTATCTTTAGGCAATGAGGGAACACGAGGGTTCTCCTATTACTGTTGGGGTGTTCATTTTTAGGCCTCCTCAATTGCGTGGGGTGCACGCGATGTGAGGGCTGCTCCCCCAGCAGTAGACCTACTGGCTCAGTTATTGTGACAGCCCCGCGTGACAACAGGGATTATTTACACAACAAAAGAAAAATGTGCTCATCCTTATCTGTTGTTGTATGAATGACTGTGAGATCAATGCAGCACGGGATTCGTTACTTTTCAGCTGTTTTTATCATCACCGGTCCTTTTCAAAAGGAGAACACTGAAAGTGTTTAAAGAGCCGATGACCTGGGAGAAGAACGATATCCTCATTTGGGGGGTTGCATTGATGGTGTTATGTTATTGTTACATGTATGTGCGTCAAGGTCTTTGATAGCCAAATCTCACAGTATTTCAACTGATCATAAGTATTTCACTTTTCAAATAGATATGATTCATAGAGTAGAATCAATAAAATCGAACAGAAACATAATGTTTCCTAGAAGATCATGCATTGTTATTGTATGCTTAGCCTATTAACAACACTCATCAGTTGCCTCAGTAGAAATCACCAATCACTGCATCAAGAGAAAAATATGTTAATGCATCCAATTACTGTCTGTGCAGAATGTTGCCCAATGGATTCTGAGTGTTCATGACCAAAGTGTGTGTGGTATGGTATAGCTGCACTTTGCGTTGATTGAAGATCTGCTGTCTGTCGTCATGCTCTTTCTGGAATGTGATGCTCATTTCAGCAACCATCTGCTCCTTTACAGTAGCCCTACACACACTGCACACACACACACACACACACACACACACACACACACACACACACACACACACACACACACACACACACACACACACACTGCACACAGCCCCCATTTACTCAAACAACTACTTCTCATTCTGTGAATGTTTAAAATGCACAGCTTCACCTTGAAGGCTCATATGGTATGTTGGGAAATTACATTTCCTCAATGCGACCTTGTAGAAGGAGCTTTGATTATAGAGGCTGTAGTGTGAGCTGGTCTGTGGGGACATGGAACCTGCTTGCCTTACTATAATGACCTTTAAAAGACCTGAGACCTAGGAGGGGAACAGTATTTAATTCTGTTGGCTGTGGCTGGCTGGCTGGCCGTCTCTGGTGGTTTGGTTTTTAATACTGTACTTCTAACAGAATAGCCACTGACTGAAAGACAACCACCGAACCAATAGGATTAAAACCTTTGATTGCTATATCTTTAGTCAGGTGATACGCCTGCTTTGTAAGGTGTCTAGGGAAACCCCAAACCTTTGTGTGTGTGTGTGCCCCCGAATGCATGTGTGTCCCAGTGCCAGGATGTCCAGTGAGGTGCAGCCCAGCTCGAGGCCAGAAGACAGTCCCAACACAAGTGGAGGCAGCTGGGACGCGGAGCAGAGAGAGGTGGCCCCTCCGGGTCAGGAGCTGGGTCAGGAGCGAGATCAGACAACGCCCAAGAAGAAAGAGGCCAAGATATCCAGCAAGACCGCTGCCAAGCTCTCCACCAGCGCCAAGAGGTATAGCTGAAATTCTCTCTATTCTATTCTGTCCATGTAGGTTGTGTAAGGAAGTGTCCTTAATGGTCTTGTTCAAAAGTACTTCATAAACAGTATAATATGGAGATGATATTGACTCAGATGCACCTTGAAGCAGTGGATTTATTATAACCATCAATGGGTTATTATGAAATTCAATGGTCTGTGGGACATTAGAGAAAAACAAAGTGTTTGTGTCACAGAGAGAGAGCCCATGGATGCGTGAACATGAACAAGGGAGGCCTGCATGTTCTGTAATTAGTCCGTTTCCCCATGGATTCCATCGTTCATTTTCTCATTTATTCCTCCCTCCAACCTCTCTTAACAGCCTGCAGCCTCACCAGGTAAAGTTTGCCACTTCAGGAGAAAATACTGTAGATGAAATTACAGAGCGTACTGTGCATTCAAGCCTGGGAACGACTTACTCCATAACCGTGGTGATTGTATTACAGTTATACAGCCCCTTGCAGAAAGACGTCTTTTCCCACTGCACAATGATTTACCCTCAGTCTCCTCTCATCATGAACCAGCGACTTTATTATCAATACAAGCACACAGAGGAGATGAGGGGATCTGCTGTCGTTTGTTCTGCCATCGCTCACTCGCTCTTTGAGGTGTGGTGCCTACCTGTCAGCACTCCTCTGTGTGTGTCCGTGTGTGTGTGTGTATGTGTGCACATTCCTCCATGGCGTGACATTTGGAGAGGAACGAGGGAATGAGTCGACAGCGACAGGGATGACAGGTTAAATTAACAAAAGGACCACCTTAGGTTCTCTCCCGCTCTGAGCCGTGGTGGTGGCGGCGGCGGTGGTGGTAGGGGTGGTGAGCGGAGGTGTGCCATTTCAACTGATGTTGTGATGATTCCCTGTCTCCTGATATTGGAAGGCTGCTTGTCGTTGTCCTCCCCCATGGCTGCAGCTGACTATTTGTATAGCTCATCTAGCAGATGTAAATATTTTTTTGAAAGTATCTTTTTTAATTTTAATTTTTTTATATTTATTATTTTTTGTGCATTTTTAAACCATATTTATATGTTCATATGTTTTTTGGGGGGGGTTTATTATTATTATTTTTTATATCTATTTTATTTATTTTTAAAACATTTTTACCTTTATTTAACTAGGCAAGTCAGTTAATAACAAATTCTTATTTACAATGACAGATAGTAACAACATTTGTTGCGAGCATTGTGCGTAGATGATTTAGGGCCAGGGGCCACATGAAGCGTCTCAGACTAGGATCAGTTTTGCCTTTTAGATCATAATGAATCAAATTGTTATGGACAGGGAGGACCTCATTTACATCATCACCCCTACTCTGAGACGCTTTATACATTCGGAACTAGGCTTATATCTCAAAATCTTTAGGTTTATGATTATTCATGAGAGTAGCAGGGGTTTGAAGCAAAATTATTTTCCAATCGTTTAGTAAACAGAACCATTTTTGTTGTTGTTCTGTTCCACTGTTCCGACCAGGAAAATAAATATCTGAACCAGTTCAAACACCAAAAAAGTTATGTTTTATATCGTTCCTTTCGGCTCCTTTTTAAACCTCTGAAATCAACATTAAATTACTTCACCAATCAGTGCGGATAGAGCAGCAAGCTATAGTTAGTTGTTTACATGCATTGGACAGACAAGTGTAGGGCGCGAGGTGCGACTGAAATTTTGCGGGTGGGGGGAAAGCGAGAGAGGGTGGAGGAGGAGGCTTGAAGCACTGGGCATCTTGTTATGACATGCATTATCTGAATTAGGCCCACAGAATTATACCTATGGAGGAGCGACTTCTATGAGGGAACTTTGAATGTCTTTGAACTTCCAAGAAAGAGTTGGCTTAATGTGGGACCAATTAAAAATCTCTCTCCCTAATTTCTGAATCACGCTTGTAACGTCGGTAGGCTACAGTAGCTTATGCTTCGGAGGGGTAGGTAGCCTATACATGCACACACACTGCTAAAGATTTTCAGCTGGCAGGCAGACACTGGAATACGTTTCTGAGTGACAGAGAGAGTACTTTGCATAGGCACTTTGTTGTGTTTTTTTGTGGCACTGGGGGAAAAAAATCCAGGAATGTAAAAGAACAGTATTAACCTGTTCCCATGCTTTTAAAATAACAGTTCTGTTCCGGAACAGTATAGATCACTTTCGTTCCCAGTTCTCATTCTTTTCTGTTTTTTTTGTTTTGTTCCCTGAACCAGTTCCAAACCCTGGAGAGTAGCTTGTTGTCAGGGTTGTCTCAGTGTGAGTGGAATATTGCAGCCTTAATGGATGGTGAAGTCATTGATTGTAAAAAATAAAATAAAAACAGCACCTGGCTGTTAGAATCCTCAGAGAAAATCATTAGCATAGGTATGTAATGAGCAGTGCTTGTACGACAGTGTAATTTGAACCCTGTCTTGATCCCGTCTACTCTCTAAACTAAACCTTTATTTAGTCTAGCTGTTAGCTGTGGAAAGGATTCCAACATGTAGGGAGAGAGGAAGGGGGAGAAAGTAAGAGAGAGGGAAGGATAGAAAGAGGGAGGGGAGAGTAGGGGAGGAGAGAGAGAGAGAGACTAAATCAGTCAGATTTATTCCACCCTGAGTCATTAAAATCCTCATCTCAATATCAGATTCATAGTTGATTTGTCCAGAAAGCAAATATGACTCTTTTACACAGCAAGGCCTGTCTGTAGTCATTGTCAATTTGCACAGGCCCATGAAACAAGATGAGGAATTCAACAGTGCGTCCCTATAGTTGATATAGCTTGACAGGATGTATTCCTGTATTCAATCACAATGCTAGGAGCTCATTAGGAAATCAATAAGTTATTCAGTGTGTAGACAGGATTTTTACAACACACCGGCTAGCTAGTATGTCGCGTGTGTCTGTGTGGGTTTAGCATTACGTATATATAATCTGTATGGGATGTTTGTGTGTAATGTATATAAAGTGTGTGTGTAATGTGTGTTCCTCCTCATTCCCCAGGATTCAGAAGGAGCTGGCTGAGATAACCTTGGACCCGCCACCTAACTGCAGGTAGGAGCTTGTTCATTGTCTGTTTTATGACTGTCTGTACTTCAGTGTGTGTACAGTGACTTCGGAACATATTCAGACCCCTTGACTTTTTCCACATTTTGTTAGGTTACAGCCTTATTCTAAAATAGATTAAATCATTTTTTCCCTCATCAATCGACACACAATACCTCACAATGAGAGTCTTTATGTTCCTTTTGGCAAACTCCAAGCAGGCTGTCATGTGCTTTTTACTGAGGAGCGGCTTCTGTCTGGCCACTCTACCATAAAGGCCTGATATGGGTTGAATGCTGTAGAGATGGTTGCCCTTCTGGAAGGTTCTCCCATCCCCGCAGAGGAACTCTGGAGCTCTGTCAGAGTGACCATCGGGTTCTTGGTCACCTCCCTGACCAAATTCCCTTCTCCCCCGATTGCTCAGTTTGGCTGGGCGGCCAGCTCTAGGAAGAGTCTTGGTGGTTCCAAACTTCTTCCAATTAAGAATGATGGAGGCAACCGGGTTGTTGGCGACCTTCAATGCTGCAGAATTGTTTTGGTACCCTTCGCCAGATCTGTGCCTCAACACGATCCTGTCTCCAGAATGCACCTGAGCTCAATTTCAAGTCTCGTAGCAAAGGGTCTGAATACTTATGTAAATAAGGTATTTCTGTTTTAAACTTTTAATACATTTGCAAAAATGTATAAAAAACTGTTTTTGCTTTGTCATTATGGGGTATTGTGTGTAAATAGCTGAGGATTTTTATTTATTTAATCCATTTTAGAATAAGGCTGTAACATAACAACGTTTGGCAAAATTCTAGGGGTCTGAATACTTTCCAAAGGCACTGTATATATGTGTGTGTGTGTGTGTGTGCACATGTGTTTGTGCGTAAGCGTGTTAATTGTCTGATCCGCCTGTTTTATGTATCTGTGACACCCGTGGCACTTTGTCAGTCTGTGCTGTGCATGCCGGAGAATGAATGGGGATTGTGAAGAGCCTGTGCTGTGCTGTCTGAGTCACTCAGATGAATGGTATACAGGTATACATTACTGCAGTGCGGCCTGCATTTACAATGCAGTTTGTCAGTCTGTTGGGCTGACTGTGAGATGAATAGACCTATCAGAGCTGTGTGCATGGTGAGTCACAGCAAAAGAAGAAAGAGAAGTGATTGACCTGATTGGCCAGTAAGTTCACTACTGGGATCACTCTAGTTATGTTGCTTGCCGCTACCGCATTTGCTCTGACTCTTGCGACTGGGAAGGGCACTCTTTCACCTTTTCAATGCACAAACACACTAGCTGAGGAGAGAGAGAGAGAGATAATATGAATTTGTGTGATCTGAAAAAGGTGTGGGTGATTCAGAGAAAATCAACTTCACGACTAAAAACACTCCCGTGGCAGTTCTAAAACCATTTCCGCCGGAGTGATACAGAGAATCTCAATGAAGCATACAATCATATTCACTGTCAAAGAGCTAAAGGGAGATGGGGGAAAAATAGATTTCAGACATTTGTTTTGAAAATGACATTTGTATGAAAACCTGTTATTTGAAGAATGTCCATTATGAAGCAGTTTCATGGCGAGTGGATTCACTTTGGCGTCAGGCAGCAGCAGTTTGGTGTGTGTGTGTGTGTGTGTGTGTGTGTGAGAGAGAGAGAGAGATGAGTGAATAATTGGCCATAGTCTGCTGGAGTATCTTCAAGTACAATGCAATGTGAGGGAGCTTTGACACACTTGAATCGTAGAACTCTGTATTGAATCCCCTTGGGGTGTTTGGTTCATTCTTACAGAAACTAGCCCAAGCTCCCCTCCAAGTCTTCTATAAACCCATGTGTAGTTTTCTAGTGTTTGGTTTGCAAATGTTGACACAACAATATAACATTTCAACATGTATTTTGTGAGATAAAAGCAATGAGCATGAATAAAAATGTTCATATATGGATGTAATAAACCGTTAGGATAATTTATGGTAGCCTACACAGTACAGTAGAAGTTATGAGGCTAATTTCCTCTTGTTTTGAACTGTATTCCTTTTTAATAGTGCTACGAGTAGAAAAATCCACCAGCTGTTTATCAAATCCTGTGTGTGTTCTGCCTGTCCTCAGCGACTAATTGACGTGACAACAGTGTTAATAGTCTCTGTAGAGGAGGACGGGGTGGGTGAGAGGCGTCAGATGTGAGGGAGCGGACACTGTAATACACACAGCTCATTAGCTTCTCTTTATTTTTCTCCATCCTTTCTTCTCACGTCTGCAGCGAACCGCTTCTGCTCTTCCTCCTCATTTCAATAAAACCCAACTCCACTCATCATGATCACAGAACACCTCATAAACATTCTCTCTCTCCCTTTCTTTTTCTCTCGCCCTTCCTCTCTGTCTGTTTTTTTTATCCCTATTTTAAAGAGAGCAGAGGGAGTTGTTTTATTTTCCCAAGGGGAAAGTATCACATCTAACTTTCATCGAAACGTGTCTCATTTGAAGAACATATTTCGCAACATGTTGAAAGGAAGCAGGCCAAGCAGACAGGATGTGGAGTATATATTATGGGATGCTAAGGGGATATTTTCTCTTTTTTAATCATCTTTGTCACCTGAGCAGAGAGTTAATTCATTGAATGTGAGAAGTGCTCTGCAAGGCTATGTAAATTCCCCCTCAACAGACACATTATATTGCCTCACTGCTCAACACGCCTTTTTACCTCCGTGTGTGAGTGTGTGTGTTTTTGTTAATTACCATATCCTTTCATGATGGTCCTGGCAGCGTTTTGATAAGAAATCCCCATTGGCAGAATGAAACAATGTGGATATGTTGGAGGATTGGCCATGCTTTCATTCTTTCTCTCTTTCTTTCTTTCTTTCTTTCTTTCTTTCTTTCTTTCTTTCTTTCTTTCTTTCTTTCTTTCTTTCTTTCTTTCTTTCTTTCTTTCTTTCTTTCTTTCTTTCTTTCTTTCTTTCTTTCTTTCTTTCTTTCTTTCTTTCTTTCTTTCTTTCTGTCTTTCTTTCTTTCTTTCTTTCTTTCTCTCTTTCTTTCTCTCTCTTTCTTTCTTCCTCCCACTCTCTGCCACTACTCCCCCTCTTTCTCTCTATCTCTCCTTCCCTCCCTTCCTCCATAATCCCAGGAACATTGTGTGTTAGCGTGTTGTTCCAGAGTAATCCATTCTAAATGAAGACCAGTAATCATCTCCAGACATCACAGTGATGACTGATGAAGTGATGAAGTGAAATAGAAAGTATTGATGCGTATCGTAACGGGGAACTACAGAAGGAGAAAATATCTAATTCCACACTATGATTATCAGGGTGGTGGTGCTGTGTGATTGACTAATATATGCCTCAATTAGCTTTGCAATGTAATTGACTTGCAGCAGTCTCTCTCCCAGTTTCAGACATACTCCGAGATGAGCATTCAGATCTGATTATTATCATCTTGTATATATACTGTAGTTGAAGTGGATATAGGAGGCTGGAAACGTCTGGGTTAGCTCTTTCAGAGATAGTCAAAGACTTGACTAAGACCTAAGGCTGGAAACATTGTCAATAATGCACAGGGGAAGGAGGGAGCATACATCACAGTGTGCAGAGTCTATTTAACCCTTTGCGGAGCTTTTTCAGAGACACACAGATTTCATGCATGACATGAACAGAGGCTGCTGTGGAGCCCTCCTGTTTCTGGGTCTGAGTGATGTGAGGTGGAGCCCTCCTTTTTCTGGGTCTGAGTAATGTGAGGTGGAGCCACCCTATTTCTGGGTCTGAGTGATGTGAGGTGGAGCCCTCCTGTTTCTGGGTCTGAGTGATGTGAGGTGGAGCCCTCCTGTTTCTGGGTCTGAGTGATGTGAGGTGGAGCCCTCCTGTTTCTGGGTCTGAGTGATGTGAGGTGGAGCCCTCCTGTTTCTGGGTCTGAGTGATGTGAGGTGGAGCCCTCCTGTTTCTGGGTCTGAGTGATGTGAGGTGGAGCCCTCCTGTTTCTGGGTCTGAGTGATGTGAGGTGGAGCCCTCCTGTTTCTGGGTCTGAGTGATGTGAGGTGGAGCCCTCCTGTTTCTGGGTCTGAGTGATGTGAGGTGGAGCCCTCCTGTTTCTGGGTCTGAGTGATGTGAGGTGGAGCCCTCCTGTTTCTGGGCCTGAGTGATGTGAGGTGGAGCCCTCCTGTTTCTGGGTCTGAGTGATGTGAGGTCACCTGTGTTTTCTGGTAAGAGATGGTTAACCAGTCTTTGTCTAGGGTAGAGTAGATGGCTGTCCTTTTAGTGCTTCTACTAGAAGTATCTGCATGCTTCCCAGCCAAAACAGTTCAGAATAGTTTTTTTTGTTTGTTTTGGACTTTGGTGAGGGGTTTTTCAGCTGTTCGGCGCACAATTTCTTTCTTGAGACCAGCCAAAGTTCGATAGACGAAGTCTATGCCCCTTCGTCTCTGATTGGTCAACTGTAAGGACTGTAAGGATTCTTCAATAAATGTAAAATTGTGCGAATAAGATCTCCTCAGCATAAAAATGCATAAAAATGTATGACAGATTTCTTGAGTTATCGTATAGAAATTCAGACTCAAAATGCACATACAGTACTTTTGCCGCTTTTTATGCGAGCACACTCGTTTTGTTTGACTAGCCGACATAAGCTAGCCGCCAGCCGAACTGAAGCATGCTGGCGCCTTGAGGGAGGAAAGGAGGACAGAGGAAGTAGAGGAGGGTGGAGAGGAGAATGGGGAGGCGAGGACAGACGGGGGAGGCGAGGACAGACGGGGAGGAGAGGACAGACGGGGGGAGGAGAGGGCAGACGGGGGAGGCGAGGGCAGACGGGGGGAGGAGAGGGCAGACGGGGGGGAGGAGAGGACAGACGGGGGAGGAGAGGACAGACGGGGGGAGGAGAGGACAGACGGGGGAGGAGAGGGGGATAGGACAGACGGGGAGGTGAGGACAGACGGCGGGAGGCGAGGACAGACGGGGGGAGGTGAGGACAGACAGGGGAGGAGCGGACAGACGGGGGGAGGAGAGGACAGACGGGGGGAGGCGAGGACAGACGGGGGGAGGAGAGGAGGATAGGACAGACGGGAGGTGAGGACAGACGGCGGGAGGCGAGGACAGGCGGGGGAGGCGAGGACAGACAGGGGAGGAGAGGACAGACGGGGGAGGCGAGGACAGGCGGGGGAGGCGAGGGCAGAGGGGGGGAGGAGAGGGCAGACGGGGGAGGAGAGGACAGACGGGGGGAGGAGAGGAGGATAGGACAGACGGGGGGAGGCGAGGACAGACGGGGGAGGAGAGGAGGATAGGACAGACAGCGGGAGGCGAGGACAGACGGGGGAGGAGAGGAGGATAGGACAGACAGCGGGAGGCGAGGACAGACGGCGGGAGGCGAGGACTGACGGGGGAGGCGAAGACAGACGCGGGGAGGAGAGGACAGACGCGGGGAGGAGAGGACAGATGGGGAGGGAGAGGACAGGAAAGGACAGACGGGGGGAGGAGAGGACAGACGGGGAGGCGAGGACAGACAGGGGAGGAGAGGACAGACGGGGGGAGGAGAGGACAGACGGGGAGGAGAGGACAGACGGGGGAGGCGATAGGACAGAAGGGGGAGGCGAGGACAGACGGAGGGAGGAGAGGACAGACGGGGGAGGCGAGGACAGACGGGGAGGCGAGGACAGACGGGGGGAGGCGAGGACAGACGGGGGAGGCGAGGACAGACGGGGGGAGGAGAGGACAGACGGGGGAGGCGAGGACAGACGGGGGGAGGCGAGGACAGACGGGGGGAGGAGAGGACAGACGGGGGAGGAGAGGACAGACGGCGGGAGGCGAGGACAGACGGGGGGAGGAGAGGACAGACGGGGGGAGGCGAGGACAGACGGGGGGAGGCGAGGACAGACGGGGGAGGCGAGGACAGACGGGGGAGGCGAGGACAGATGGGGAGGAGAGGAGGATAGGACAGACGGGGAGGTGAGGACAGACGGCGGGAGGCAAGGACAGACGGGGGGAGGCGAGGACAGACAGGGGAGGCGAGGACAGGCGGGGGAGGCGAGGGCAGGGGGGGGGAGGGAGAGGGCAGACGGGGGGAGGAGAGGGCAGACGGGGGGAGGAGAGGACAGACGGGGGAGGCGAGGACAGACGGGGGGAGGAGAGGAGGATAGGACAGACAGCGGGAGGCGAGGACAGACGGCGGGAGGCGAGGACTGACGGGGGAGGCGAAGACAGACGCGGGGAGGAGAGGACAGACGCGGGGAGGAGAGGACAGATGGGGGAGGAGAGGACAGGAAAGGACAGACGGGGGAGGAGAGGACAGACGGGGGAGGCGAGGACAGACGGGGGGAGGAGAGGACAGACGGGGGGGAGGAGAGGACAGACGGGGAGGAGAGGACAGACGGGGGAGGCAGGGACAGAAGGGGGGGAGGCCAGGACAGACAGGGGGGAGGCGAGGACAGACGGGGGGGAGGAGAGGACAGACGGGGGGAGGCGAGGACAGATGGGGGAGGAGAGGACAGACGGGGGGGGGGAGGAGAGGACAGACGGGGGAGGCGAGGACAGACGGGGAGGAGAGGACAGACGGGGGGAGGAGAGGACAGACGGGGGAGGCGAGGACAGACGGGGAGGCGAGGACAGACGGGGGGAGGCGAGGACAGATGGGGGAGGCGAGGACAGACGGGGGGAGGAGAGGACAGGAGAGGACAGACGGGGGGAGGAGAGGACAGACGGGGGAGGCGAGGACAGACGGGGGAGGAGAGGACAGACGGGGGAGGCGAGGACAGACGGGGGAGGCGATAGGACAGAAGGGGGAGGCGAGGACAGACGGGGGAGGAGAGGACAGACGGGGGGGGAGAGGACAGACGGGGGGGAGGAGAGGACAGACGGGGGGAGGCGAGGACAGACGGGGGGAGGAGAGGACAGACGGGGGGGGAGGAGAGGACAGACGGGGGGAGGAGAGGACAGACGGGGGGAGGCGAGGACAGACGGGGGGAGGCGATAGGACAGAAGGGGGAGGCGAGGACAGACAGGGGGAGGAGAGGACAGACGGGGGAGGCGATAGGACAGAAGGGGGAGGCGAGGACAGACGGGGGGAGGAGAGGACAGACGGGGGGAGGAGAGGACAGACGGGGGAGGAGAGGACAGACGGGGGAGGCGAGGACAGACGGGGGGAGGAGAGGACAGACGGGGGGAGGAGAGGACAGACGGGGGAGGCCAGGACAGACGGGGGAGGAGAGGACAGACGGGGGGAGGCCAGGACAGACGGGGGGAGGAAAGGACAGACAGGGGGAGGAGAGGAGGATAGGACAGACAGCGGGAGGCGAGGACAGACGGGGGAGGAGAGGAGGATAGGACAGACAGCGGGAGGCGAGGACAGACGGCGGGAGGCGAGGACTGACGGGGGGAGGCGAAGACAGGGGAGGCCAGGACAGACGGGGGGAGGAGAGGAGAGAGGAGGATAGGACAGGCAGCGGGAGGAGAGGACAGATGGGGGGAGGGGAGGAGGATAGGACAGAGGGAGTAGAGGAGAGAGGAGGGCGGAGAGGACGTAAAGGAAAGAACAGAGGGAGGAGAGGAGAGGAGGGTGGAGTTTAGTGAGGAGAGGACAGAGGGAGGAGATAACAAGACAGCGTTTTGATTATCGCAGTGGTGGTAGAAGGGGGGGTTCTGATTGGTGTGGTGTAGTAGTGATGTGTCATATCCCATGTCTCTGACAATCATCATACATACCAAGCAGTCATTTGAACTGCTCTCATGTGAAAAGTATAAATGTATAAACAGCACACACTCACATATCAACATGATCAAGTCAATATAATAATTTAATATGAAGAGTGTTTACTTGGCAGATAGTGAGTGAGTGATTTCTTCAGGTCAACTCATATGAATTTAGTTTTTACCAACAAACCAGCAGCAAGCCAAACAGGCAATCCCAGAGTCCACAGGGAGACTAAAAGTTCAAGCACTTAGTCATTTTTAACAAGAGAAGAACATCATTGTAAAAATTAGTCTGAGAGAAAGAGAGATGAATTAAACAGTCAATTTGGAAGCATTGGAGTGCAACTGCTATTGTTATGATATGCTTAGCATTCCATGTTCCACATCATTACGCTTTCTCTCAGCTAGGAGGGTAGGATGTTATTGCCAGAGAATTCTAATAGAATTCCATCAGAGGGAGTAATATGTCACCAGAAATCCATGAATAAGCAACATGCTTTAAATGTTTTTTTTAATGAGTTCAAGGCGATGTTTGGAGTCTAGCCTCTCCTTTCGGCTGTAGTAGTCTCTTTTATTTGAATTTGAAGGGGGGGTGAGGGGAGGGGAGAGGGAGAGAATATAGTCATAGTCCCATCTGGTCCACAGAAGCTAAGAGAGGCCCAGGAAGATTCCTCCACTTGCTGTGACCTCACACTATGGATCTAATTACCCTCAGCTGGGTGGAGGGCCTTTCTCTTCTTTGCTCTTCTGTTCTCTTTTCAAAGACACTCTACATGTCTTTATCTTCTCTCCCGCTCTTCACTCCCTCGCTATGCTTCTTCTCACACACTACAGATCCTCATTTCACCATTATAATTTCCAATTCACCAATCTCCTTACTTGCTTTTTTGTCAGTCTGCTCTGCCGTTAGACACAGCTGATTAAAGGCTCTGACGAAGTGGAGTTATGTGACTGATGTCACCCGTGTTATTGTGAGAGATGCTCATTGTGTCTCTGTGTTGGGTGAGTGATTAGCCCCTCATTAACATGCTGCCTGCAGTATCCTTTGGTAGTCCATGGACACAGACATCATCATCATCATTTTATTACCCACAGACTCATGTTTGGCTTATACTGTCTTGTGTAAGTGTGTGTATTGAGGAAAGGAGAACCTGCTGAGGTAGAGAAAGAAGGTAACAAAACAGAGCACACTTGTTGATAATAGTCTACATTTATAAATATATATTTTTATTTAACCTTTATTTAAGTAGGCATGTTAGTTAACAATAAATAAACAATAAACAAATTAGGCACATTTGGGCAGTCTTGATACAACATTTTGAACAGAAATGCAATGGTTTGTTGGATCAGTCTAATACTTTGCACATACACTGCTGCCATCTAGTGGTCAAAATCTAAATTGCACCTAGGCTGGAGTAATACATTATGGCCTTTCCCTTGCATTTCAAATATGAGGTACAAAAAACAAAAGAACGGTTGTTATTTTCTTTGTATGATCTTTTACCAGATCTATTGTGTTATATTCTCCTACATTCCTTTCACATTTCCACAAACTTCAAAGAGTTTCCTTTCAAATGGTACCAAGAATATGCATATCCTTGTTTCAGGGCCTGAACTACAGGCAGTTACATTTGGGTATGTAATTTTAGGTGAAAATTGAAAAAAAGTGGTGAATCCTTACAATGACCGCCTACCAAAAGGCCTCCTGCGGGGACAAGGGCTGGGATTTTTCCTATTTTGTTGCCTTTCAACCTGGAATTAAAATGGACTTTTGGGGGGTTTGTATCATTTGATTTACACAACACTTTGAAGTTGCAAAATATTTTTTTGTGAAATAAACAAGAAATAAGACAAACAAAAACAGAAAACTTGAGCGTGCATAACTATTCACCCCCCCCCACACCTTTTGCAGCAATTACAGCTGCAAGTCTCTTTGTGTATGTCTCTATAAGCTTGGTACATCTAGCCACTGTGATTTTTGCCCATTCTTCAAGGCAAAACTGCTCCAAGTCCTTCAAGTTGGATGGGTTCCGGTGGTGGACAGCAATCTTTAAGTCATACCACAGATTCTCAATTGGATTGAGGTCTGGGCTTTGACAAGGCCATTCCAAGACATTTAAAAATGTTTCCCCTTAAACCACTCAAGTGTTGCTTTAGCAGTATGCTTAGGGTCATTGTCCTGCTGGAAGGTGAACCTCCTTCCCAGTCTCAAAACCCTGGAATACTGAAATAGGTTTGCCTCAAGAATTTCCCTCTATTTAGCGCCATCCATCATTCCTTCATGCTGGAGAATGGAAAAACATCCTGCCCCATCATGCTTCACTGTGGGGATGGTGTTCTCATGGTGATGAGAGGTGTTGGGATTGTGCCAGATGGCTTAAAGTGGTTCTATGGACAGATACTCCAATCTCCGCTGTGGAGCTTTGCAGCTCCTTCAGGGTTATCTTTGGTCTCTTTGTTGCCTCTCTAATTAACTTCTTGCGTCGAGCCATCCCGGATCCGGGATCGTGAATACAGCCTCAAGCTCATTACCATAACGCAACGTTAACTATTCATGAAAATCGCAAATGAAATGAAATGAATATGCTAGCTCTCAAGCTTAGCCTTTTGTTAACAACACTGTCATCTCAGATTTTCAAAATATGCTTCTCAACCATTGCAAAATAAGCATTTGTGTAACAGCTAGCGCGGCTAGCGTAGCATTTAGCGTTAGCATCAGCAGACAACATTTTCACAAAAACCAGAAAATCATTCAAATAAAATCATTACCTTTGAAGAACTTCAGATGTTTTCAATGAGGAGACTCAGTTAGATAGCAAATGCTCAGTTTTTCCTGAAAGATTATTTGTTTAGGAGAAATTGCTCCGTTTGGTGCGTCACGTTTGGCTACCAAAAAAACCCGAAAATTCAGTCTTCAAAACGCCGAACTTTTTTCCAAATTAACTCCATAATATCGACTGAAACATGGTTGTTTAGAATCAATCCTCGAGGTGTTTTTCACATATCTCTTCATGATATATCGTTCGTTGAAAGCCTCCTCTCTCCTCTCAATCACTGGATGACTGCGTGCAGCTTGTAGATTACGCACCAATTTAGACAAAGGACACCGGGCGGACCCCTGGTAAATGTAGTCTCTTATGGCCAATCTTCCAATGATATGCCTACAAATACGTCACAATGCTGCAGACACCTTGGAGAAACGATAGAAAGGGCAGGCTCATTCCCGGCGCATTCACAGACATATAAGGAGACAATGGGAAACAGAGCTTCAAAAATTCTGCCCATTTCCTGGTTGAAGTTTCATCTTGGTTTCGCCTGTAGCATGAGTTCTGTGGCACTCACAGATAATATCTTTGCAGTTTTGGAAACCTTAGAGTGTTTTCTTTCCAAAGCTGCCAATTATATGCATAGTCGAGCATCTTTTTGTGACAAAATATTGCGCTTAAAACGGGCACGTTTTTTTATCCATAAATTAAAAGAGCGCCCCCTATATCCAAGAAGTTAATGCCCTCCTTGCCTGGTCCGTGAGTTTTGGTGGGTGGCCCTGTCTTGGCAGGTCTGTTGTGGTGCCATATTCTTTCCATTTTTTAATAATGGATTTAATGGTGCTCTGTGGGATGTTCAAAGTTTCAGATATTTTTTTATAACCCAACCCTGATCTGATCTCGTTGGTGTGCAAAGCTGTCATCAAGGCAAATGGTTCCTTGATCCTTGATAACGCTTGATCTGATCAAATCTAGGCCTAAGAAAATAGAAACTAAACATTTCCATTTTCATTCATTACGTTGAATAATCTAAAATCTATTTAGATTTGTTTAACACTTGTTTGGTTACTACATGAGTGTTATTTCATAGTTTTGATGTCATGACAAGAGAGACACCACAAGACTACATAAAGAGAGACCTAAGACAACAACATAGCATGGCAGCAACACATGAGAACACCGCATGGCAGCAGCACAACATGGTAGCAACACAAAACAAGCTACAAACATTATTGGGCACAGACAGCAGCACAAAGGACAAAGAAGTTAGAGACAACAATACATCACGCAAAGCAGCCACAAATGTCAGTAAATGTGTTTAGCCATAGTTGTCAACTATCTGGCTTCCCCACTGGCTTTAACAGCCAATATCTCAACACAGTGACAAACACACAGCAAGAGGACTAAGGCTGTCCTGGCTGGTTGTCTCTCTCTATATCTGCCTCTGTTGTTGTTACAGCAGTACTCAGCTAACCAGTTGTGAGGGGAAATGGACAGAGGCGTGCTGCCTCCCGCCCGAGCAATGCCAGCAACGTCCCTGTACTGTGTACATACCTGCTAATGTTATTGACATGATACATGGCTCCTGGAGGGCAGAGCAAGCTGGAGGAAAGGCAGGGTATGGATGGAGGAAATACATAAAACTGTACCTGTCACATGCTTTTGTAAACAACAGGTGTAGACTAACGGTGAAACGCTTAGTTACGGGTCCTTTCAAACAATGCAGAGAAAGATCAAAGTAAATAAATAGAAGTAGTGACACAAGGAATAAATAAAAGAGTGAATAACGAAGGCAGGACAGACCGAGTCGATGTGATAAAATGATGGTGATAAAATGGTCAGGTCTGTATTCTTAGTGGATTGACATGTGGTTTCAGCAATAGTGCTCAGAGGTTCTGAATGCACCCAGGCTACTTGTATCCATGTATACCTGTATACCCCACAAGACATGCCACCAGAGGCCTCTTCACGATCCCAGAGTCCAGAACAGACTATGGGAGGCACACAGTACTACATAGAGCCAGGGCTACATGGAACTCTATTCCACACCAGGTAACTGATGCAAGCGGTAGAATCATAGTTAAAAAACAGATAACAATACACCTTATGGAACAGCAGGGACTGTGAAGAGACACACACACATGCACATATACACATACACATGATAAGACACACACTCTACACACACGTACACATGGATTTTGTATTGTAGATATGTGGTAGTAGAGTAATGGCCTGAGGGAACAGTGTTATGAAAGGTCATGTCATGTTGTATATAACTGCCTTAATGTTCCCATTGACATAATAAATACAAATACAACTGCTGCATAATAATAAACCTCACAGTGTTACTCAGTCGTACTGTAGAAATAGACTTCACAGTGTTACTCAGTCGTACTGTGGAAATAGACTTCACAGTGTTACTCAGTCGTACTGTGGAAATAGACTTCACAGTGTTACTCAGTCGTACTGTGGAAATAGACTTCACAGTGTTACTCAGTCATACTGTAGATGTAAGGATTGTGGCTGGTAGAGATGAGAAGCAGGTACAGGGAGTGAACATTTAATAGCGTCGGACATGGAAAAGGACAGGACAGCGTCTGGACAAGAACACATAACGACATTAATGCTGACACAGGGAACAAATGGGGGAGCAGACAGTTGTAGACGGGGCAATCAACAAAGGGAAGGAGTCCAGGTGAGTCCAATAAGCGCTGCTGCACATAATGATGGTGACAGGTGTGCATAATGAAGGTCTGCCTGGCACCCTCGAGCCCCAGAGAGGGAGAGCGGGAGCAGGCGTGACAGTAGAAATAGACTTCACAGTGTTACTCAGTCATACTGTAGAAATAGACTTCACAGTGTTACTCAGTCATAATGTATAAATAGACTTCACAGTGTTACTCAGTCGTACTGTAGAAATAGACTTCACAGTGTTACTCAGTCATACTGTAGAAATAGACTTCACAGTGTTACTCAGTCATACTGTAGAAATAGACTTCACAGTGTTACTCAGTCATAATGTAGAAATAGACTTCACAGTGTTACTCAGTCGTACTGTAGAAATAGACTTCACAGTGTTACTCAGTCGTACTGTAGAAATAGACTTCACAGTGTTACTCAGTCGTACTGTGGAAATAGACTTCACAGTGTTACTCACTCATACTGTGGAAATAGACTTCACAGTGTTACTCAGTCGTACTGTAGAAATAGACTTCACAGTGTTACTCAGATACTGAGAATAGACTTCACAGTGTTACTCAGTCGTACTGTAGAAATAGACTTCACAGTGTTACTCAGTCGTACTGTGGAAATAGACTTCACAGTGTTACTCAGTCAGTCGTACTGTAGAAATAGACTTCACAGTGTTACTCAGTCGTACTGTAGAAATAGACTTCACAGTGTTACTCAGTCGTACTGTGGAAATAGACTTCACAGTGTTACTCAGTCAGTCGTACTGTAGAAATAGACTTCACAGTGTTACTCAGTCGTACTGTAGAAATAGACTTCACAGTGTTACTCAGTCGTACTGTAGAAATAGACTTCACAGTGTTACTCAGTCGTACTGTGGAAATAGACTTCACAGTGTAACTCAGTCATACTGTAGATGTAAGGATTGTGGCTGGTAGAGATGAGAAGCAGGTACAGGGAGTGAACATTTAATAGCGTCGGACATGGAAAAGGACAGGACAGCGTCTGGACAAGAACACATAACGACATTAATGCTGACACAGGGAACAAATGGGGGAGCAGACAGTTGTAGACGGGGCAATCAACAAAGGGAAGGAGTCCAGGTGAGTCCAATAAGCGCTGCTGCACATAATGATGGTGACAGGTGTGCATAATGAAGGTCTGCCTGGCACCCTCGAGCCCCAGAGAGGGAGAGCGGGAGCAGGCGTGACAGTAGATATAGACTTCACAGTGTTACTCAGTCGTACTGTAGAAATAGACTTCACAGTGTTACTCAGTCATAATGTAGATATAGACTTCACAGTGTTACTCAGTCGTACTGTAGAAATAGACTTCACAGTGTTACTCAGTCGTACTGTAGAAATAGACTTCACAGTGTTACTCAGTCGTACTGTGGAAATAGACTTCACAGTGTTACTCACTCATACTGTCGAATAGACTTCACAGTGTTACTCAGTCGTACTGTAGAAATAGACTTCACAGTGTTACTCACTCATACTGTCGAATAGACTTCACAGTGTTACTCAGTCGTACTGTAGAAATAGACTTCACAGTGTTACTCAGTCGTACTGTGGAAATAGACTTCACAGTGTTACTCAGTCAGTCGTACTGTAGAAATAGACTTCACAGTGTTACTCAGTCGTACTGTAGAAATAGACTTCACAGTGTTACTCAGTCGTACTGTGGAAATAGACTTCACAGTGTTACTCAGTCAGTCGTACTGTAGAAATAGACTTCACAGTGTTACTCAGTCGTACTGTAGAAATAGACTTCACAGTGTTACTCAGTCGTACTGTAGAAATAGACTTCACAGTGTTACTCAGTCGTACTGTAGAAATAGACTTCACAGTGTTACTCAGTCGTACTGTGGAAATAGACTTCACAGTGTTACTCAGTCATACTGTAGATGTAAGGATTGTGGCTGGTAGAGATGAGAAGCAGGTACAGGGAGTGAACATTTAATAGCGTCGGACATGGAAAAGGACAGGACAGCGTCTGGACAAGAACACATAACGACATTAATGCTGACACAGGGAACAAATGGGGGAGCAGACAGTTGTAGACGGGGCAATCAACAAAGGGAAGGAGTCCAGGTGAGTCCAATAAGCGCTGCTGCACATAATGATGGTGACAGGTGTGCATAATGAAGGTCTGCCTGGCACCCTCGAGCCCCAGAGAGGGAGAGCGGGAGCAGGCGTGACAGTAGAAATAGACTTCACAGTGTTACTCAGTCATAATGTAGAAATAGACTTCACAGTGTTACTCAGTCGTACTGTAGAAATAGACTTCACAGTGTTACTCAGTCGTACTGTAGAAATAGACTTCACAGTGTTACTCAGTCGTACTGTTGAATAGACTTCACAGTGTTACTCACTCATACTGTTGAATAGACTTCACAGTGTTACTCAGTCGTACTGTAGAAATAGACTTCACAGTGTTACTCACTCATACTGTTGAATAGACTTCACAGTGTTACTCACTCATACTGTTGAATAGACTTCACAGTGTTACTCAGTCGTACTGTAGAAATAGACTTCACAGTGTTACTCACTCATACTGTTGAATAGACTTCACAGTGTTACTCAGTCATACTGTAGAAATAGACTTCACAGTGTTACTCACTCATAATGTAGAAATAGACTTCACAGTGTTACTCAGTCGTACTGTGGAAATAGACTTCACAGTGTTACTCAGTCATAATGTAGAAATAGACTTCACAGTGTTACTCAGTCATACTGTAGAAATAGACTAAATAGCATTCTCCAGATCACCCTGTAATGTGCTCCAGTCAGCAGACATAATGCCAGAGAATCAGTGGAAATGATGATGATGTTCTTATTGCACTACAGTATCTGATCTCTTCCTCCGAGATACTACTGGCTGCTCCAGCCTCTCGTGCTGCTGTGCCCTCTAACATGAAGAAAGACACTCATTTGAATGGAGAGCAATGTTTCAAGGCACTGTAGTTCTGCATTGCTGAGTGTCCGGACTCCAGACAGAGGTCACTTTCCCACCAGCTGCAGCTGTATTCAACCTATGGGAGACATTCCTACCAGGACACACACACACCAGGGTGGAAAATGCTAGGATCCTCTCTTGTCTCAGGTCTCATTCTCATGAGACCGCCCTCCTCCACCCTGTAAATGGCTGTTTCTTTGTATCCATGCCTGCCTAGGTTTAGCTTTCCAGCTGATGTGGCTGTGACAGGATTCAATACCCGGGCTGTTGAATTCTTAATGTGCCCTTTATGCTGCTACACTTCCCCTTTAAACCCCAGTAACCCTTAGTGGGCCTATCTCTCCTTTTATCTCTGGGCTGTTTCAGGAGGAGGAGGAAGGGAGGGGGGGACAGGTGTAATACTGTTTTAAGAGCAGTGTAAATCAGTGGTGGGTTACTCTTTCTCAAAGTGCTCCTCTCCTTCCTTCCTCCTCTCCTTCTTTCAACCTCTGATTCTTTCTTCCTCCTCTCCTTCTTCATCTCCTTTCTTCCTCCTGTCCTTCTTCCTTCCTCATCTCCTTCCTTCCTCATCTCCTTCCTTCCTCATCTCCTTCCTTCCTCCTCTCCTTCTTTCCACCTCTCCTTCTTTCTTCCTTTCCTTCTTTCTACCTCTCCTTCTTTCCTCCCCTCTGTCTTTCCTCCTTTCCTTCTTTCTACCTCTCCTTCTTTCCTCTTTTCCTTCTTTCCACCTCTCCTTCTTTCCTCCTTTCCTTCTTTCCACCTCTCCGTCTCCTCCGCTCCGAGGCTTTGTTAATAAAAGTGGTAACACTACTTAAAGCTGACAGGTGTAAATAGTTTTGAAGCATTATGCATTATAAGCATGTACAAGCACATATATTGTCAAATGTTTGTGGCCTGGGTCCTCCAGTCACTGAGAGGCTCAGGTTGTACAGTGCCTTGCGAAAGTATTCGGCCCCCTTGAACTTTGACCTTTTGCCACATTTCAGGCTTCAAACATAAAGATATAAAACTGTATTTTTTTGTGAAGAATCAACAACAAGTGGGACACAATCATGAAGTGGAACGACATTTATTGGATATTTCAAACTTTTTTAACAAATCAAAAACTGAAAAATTGGGCGTGCAAAATTATTCAGCCCCCTTAAGTTTATACATTGTAGCGCCACCTTTTGCTGTGATTACAGCTGTACGTCGCTTGGGGTATGTCTCTATCAGTTTTGCACATCGAGAGACTGAAATTTTTTCCCATTCCTCCTTGCAAAACAGCTCGAGCTCAGTGAGGTTGGATGGAGAGAATTCAGCAGTTTTCAGTTCTTTCCACAGATTCTCGATTGGATTCAGGTCTGGACTTTGACTTGGCCATTCTAACACCTGGATATGTTTATTTTTGAACCATTCCATTGTAGATTTTGCTTTATGTTTTGGATCATTGTCTTGTTGGAAGACAAATTTCCGTCCCAGTCTCAGGTCTTTTGCAGACTCCATCAGGTTTTCTTCCAGAATGGTCCTGTATTTGGCTCCATCCATCTTCCCATCAATTTGAACCATCTTCCCTGTCCCTGCTGAAGAAAAGCAGGCCCAAACCATGATGCTGCCACCACCATGTTTGACAGTGGGGATGGGGTGTTCAGGGTGATGAGCTGTGTTGCTTTTACGCCAAACATAACGTTTTGCATTGTTGCCAAAAAGTTCAATTTTGGTTTCATCTGACCAGAGCACCTTCTTCCACATGTTTGGTGTGGCTCCCAGGTGGCTTGTGGCAAACTTTAAACAACACTTTTTATGGATATCTTTAAGAAATGGCTTTCCTCTTGCCACTCTTCCATAGAGGCCAGATTTGTGCAATATACGACTGATTGTTGTCCTATGGACAGAGTCTCCCACCTCAGCTGAAGATCTCTGCAGTTCATCCAGAGTGATCATGGGTCTCTTGGCTGCATCTCTGATCAGTCTTCTCCTTGTATGAGCTGAAAGTTTAGAGGGACGGCCAGGTCTTGGTAGATTTGCAGTGGTCTGATACTCCTTCCATTTCAATATTATCGCTTGCACAGTGCTCCTTGGGATGTTTAAAGCTTGGGAAATATTTTTGTATCCAAATCCGTCTTTAAACTTCTTCACAACAGTATCTCGGACCTGCCTGGTGTGTTCCTTGTTCTTCATGATGCTCTCTGCGCTTTTAACGGACCTCTGAGACTATCACAGTGCAGGTGCATTTATACGGAGACTTGATTACACACAGGTGGATTGTATTTATCATCATTAGTCATTTAGGTCAACATTGGATCATTCAGAGATCCTCACTGAACTTCTGGAGAGAGTTTGCTGCACTGAAAGTAAAGGGGCTGAATAATTTTGCACGCCCAATTTTTCAGTTTTTGATTCTTCACAAAAAAATACAGTTTTATATCTTTATGTTTGAAGCCTGAAATGTGGCAAAATGTCGCAAAGTTCAAGGGGGCCGAATACTTTCGCAAGGCACTGTATCTGCTGCTCGTGTGTATTAACTGTAAACAGTGAAATGTTGTCACCCGGACAAATGGCTTCCAATGCAAACACTGGCAAGGGTGGAATTCTATTACAATTCTGGCACGGAGTCCAGCGTAGACACACACATGCCCATGGCCTTGCTCCCCTCACAAAGACAGGATATCAGATTCCTGCCAGGGCTTTGATTTTCATTTCAGGGGGCTCTCCTCCTGCCTTTCACAGCTGCCACTGAGAGGGAGAACAGGAGAACAGAGGAAACGTGGGGAATCTCTGTGTTCAGGGTCTCCCAACCCCATCTCCTCAGGGAGCAGCAGCCATTTCACATATTTAATCTATTTCAGTGCCAGCATACCTAATTCAACTTGTTAACTAATCATCAAGCCCTGCAATAGCTCAAATAAGTGGAATGGCAAGAGGGTTTGGGAATACAGGACAACTCAATCTAGATGAGAGTGAGAGTAGGTCTTCAAACTCAATCTGGTACAGTTTTGAGAAAGAAAAGGTGTCGAAGAGCGGATGGTCAGGCGTCACAGGACAGAGACTGTGTGTCATTTGCAGGCAGGTATCTCAATAGCACTGTTGTGAAATCAATGCTCTCAGTGCAGTGTAATCAATACAGCCATGATCACTATAGGCAAGAGAGAGATGGTTTATTTATACCATAACAAGTGTGTAACTGGTGGGATTCTTGCCACAGACTTCTCGTAAGCCAAGCCATTAGACCAAGAGGATATCCTCAAGCCCAAAGGTCCTTTAAAAACATTGATTTTTTACAGTTGCGAGGTTTTGCCTGTGGAAACTGATTCATGCACACACAGAAGGCGGCTTTGTCCAAAACATCTATGTGAAAATGATATATCCTGCTGCAGCAACAAAAAATACATGAACTGTCTTTGTTAAAGGAAGATATTGGAGTCTACTTTTTGGGTGCGCATCTCGAAACCTACCCTATTTTTCAGTCACTAGGGAAACCTAATCAAAAGCTAAGCCACCATTTTTTTTTTACGTGTTTATTATGTATTTGTTTATTTATTTGGCTAGAAAGGGACAGTAATCAGAAGCTAAGTCCTTGTTGACTAATTAGTGAGAGGTAACAAGCTCCTCTGGAAATTCTCACAACCACTGAGTCGGCAGGTCTTGTGCTGCCATCTCTCACACCCTCACACACACACACACACACACACACACACACACACACACACACACACACACACACACACACACACACACTGCTGTGTGTGCAGTGTGAAGATAAGAGATAAAAAAACACCCTTTCTCCCAGTCCTTCTCCCTGGGATCTGTGAACAACCAGAGGGGCTAGTTCTTGCACATTATTGCTGTTTCATGCACTCCTATTTATTTTGTCTTGCCTGGCTGTATCACTCCTTAAGTGTTGCAGTTAAAGCCATTCATTGCTTGTAGCATAAAATTTAAGACAGAGATTTCACTGCTTCCCTTAATTTAATGTTACCTCCCTCGCCCCAAAGTGCTTTGCCTGCTGACTGGACTGCAAGGGATAGCAGTTTTTAGAGGTGAGGAAAGGTTTCTTCTAAGTACACAGAAGGTGTAAACCAGTGGAGGATGGTGGGAGGAGCTATAGGAGGACGGGCTCATTGTAATTGCTGAAATGGAATAAATGGAACCGAGTCAAACCTGGTTACCATATGTTGGATGTGTTTGATACCGTCCTCCTAAAGCTCCTCCCACCAGCCCCCACTGGTGTAAACTGCAGAGTTACTTGATGTATTGTTGCTGACTGACTGCTACCCTCCTCTTTATCTCTCTGTGAGATAAGGATCTAGTCTCTCCCTCAAAGAAGATTCAATCTTTCGCTCTCAGTTTTTGAAGAAGTTGAAAAGACGTTAAGATAAAAGCCATGACAGATACCACCAGGACTGGTCTGATTTGGGACAAAAACAGGAGCAGAAGTTAGCAGGAATCATGACTCTGGCCATGGGCTCACAAGGCTGGCTTTGCTCTCACTGATGTGATGCTGCCAAGGAACACTTCTATGTAGTTTTTACAATGGCTGTTTTTGGAAGTGTGTGTGTGAAATTGGAAAAGATATGGATTGCTATTGAGTCTCCTGGCAGTCTCCTCACAAAACAATGGTAGTTGTGGATCCAACAGAAATAGTTTATAATACTGTACTCTACTTTCACAGGCTGTTTGATTTGATGTACTCCTCAGACCAATGTGTCTGTCTCCACGGTCCTCTCAGCTCTAAACCCTAGTGACCCTGGTCCACCCTGTCTGCCCCTCTCAGCCTATAACTGATCCTCACGCTATATAGCTAAATTGGAGGTCAGACACACAGTTCTGCTCCAATTGATCTCTCTTCCTCTCAGACTGCGTGAGTGCGTGTGTGTGCATACTTGCGTGCGCACTTGTGTGTGTTGACATAATCCCCTGCTCGCCTCTCTTTCTTCTCTCTCTCTCTCCGTCGTCCTCTGACTCCCGCTGTCCTCTCCTCTCTCTGCACTCTGTTTTATGGCTCACTGTTAGTGTTTCAACACCTACACAAGTCATGTTAATGAATGACCTGTAAGGTGCAGTAATGGCAACATGAGAGGTTATCATCACTCAAGTGATCACTGGGGAAGCTTGGGAAGCAGGGTATTAACCTGGACTGGACTGAGACCGTTGTGTCTTGTCCATTTATTTACAGGGCAGTGAAGTATTCGGAGAGTGGTAATAGGTTACTGTAGCTAGGGAGTTGTTGCTGCATGTTTGTAAACAAAACACAGACGACAGAGACAGAAGTGGAGAGACGTAGACAGACTTTCTTTCCATGTCATTCAGGGAAGAAGCAGGAGGAGAATACGAAGGTTGATGGTTATGAAGCTTGTGACTGCACTGTGAGAGAAAGCTGAAATCCTGATTAGGGGCTAGATTCAACCCGATTGCCTTTAAAACGTACATAGCGGACAAAATGCAATGTTACCATGTTCGCAAAGACCACATTCATTGTAAACCCTGTATATGTCGGCTCAATGGGAAATTACCTTTAAATGTCTAGATCTTGTCATACCAAATAATTCACAAACCAAAATAGTTGATTTCATCCCCTTCTGATGATTGAAGTTGATAATATTCTCTTTATATGGGGGTAAGTTGAGTAAGCGTGGGTGGCATGTAGGCCTAATGCATCGCTTGCTGTCTGGCTGATACTGTAATATTCTCTTTATATGGGGGTAAGTTGAGTAAGCGTGGGTGGCATGTAGGCCTAATGCATCGCTTGCTGTCTGGCTGATACTGTAATATTCTCTTTATATGGGGTAAGTTGAGTAAGCGTGAGTGGCATGTAGGCCTAATGCATCGCTTGCTGTCTGGCTGATACTGTAATATTCTCTTTATATGGGGGTAAGTTGAGTAAGCGTGAGTGGCATGTAGGCCTAATGCATCGCTTGCTGTCTGGCTGATACTGTAGGCAATATGTACCTAATAAAGTTGTCACTTGATTTCCACATGATCTGTTCATAATAATTCAATTGATGGATGTCATGTAAGTGGAAGATATGAACCAAATTACAAACCATTGATGCGTGACTATTAGCAATTCAGTATTTATTCCAGTCATGGAACACACACAGTCACACACATACTCCAGGGATGGGTTGCTAGGCGATGGGGCCGAAGACAATGGGAACACAATTGGTTTACCGCTCATTGAAAGGTCAGAGGGCATCGGATCTTTCTTTCTCCCTCCTCCCAGCCTGTATGTTGCTCCTGATGAAAGTGTGCATTGTGAGCATTTAGCTGGCCAAACGAGGACACACAAAGACCAGTACCAAGCAGACACAGGCCTTTTAGCTGGAAGGAACAAAACACTGAAAAGAGCTTTTCTGTCTGAGGGATTTGGGTATTTTCCCCTCTTTCTGAGCCTTTAACAGTGGAGTATTCCACGAGACCTCAATGAGACTCAATGACTGTGTTGCTGATTGTTCACTATAACGATCCTGTGTGTGTGTGTGTGCGCTGATGACTGGTTACTTATAGTCTTCAGGAGCCCCCTAGACCTTCGGTAACTGAAGCATTGTCAAGGCATTTATGAGCACAATAAAAGACGATGTAATCAATTCACGTTGACCAGTCAATAATAATCACATTGGTGGTTCTCTCTTTGATGATGATTGACATCACAGAGATCAGTGTAGAAACATGGAATCTGAGTAATGGAATTCCAATCTGAATTGACATTTAATAGGATAAACCAGGTCAAAGGTCATATGGCGACCACAGGGATGATTGTGGTTGAATCACAACTGGTCAGGTCACGGTTAATATTAAGGTTTATATCCATGAATCAATGTGTTAGTGAAACAAGGTGAGAGAAGAGGAGATGAGAGTGTGTGTGTGGGGGGGCAGAGGAGAGGAGAGTGGTCACTGACGTGTATGGATGGATTTGGCAATGTGTCTCTGTGCCGCAGTAGCTAGCTGGTGCAGTATCATCTATCCACAGGCAAGTATAATCCAGTTAGCCCATAATCTGGAATGGGAGGGATTAGCTTTACATGGTGGAGTATAAGTACATGGTAATACTACTGTACTCCGATTGTCTGTCTGCCTGCCTGTCTGCCTACCTGTCTGTCTGCCTGTCCGTCCGTCCGTCCGTCCATCATCTTTTCTCTCTCTCTCCCTCGATCTCTAGTATGGAGTTATGCAGGGTAAGCACTCAGGAAATGCTCCTTAGAGAGTTGTTATTCCCTAGTGATTTGTTGACATCCATGCAGTACCCTTGGGCCTGAAAACATACAACACTTCACTTATATAATGAGTCACTCCATGAAAGGGGAAATGACCAAGTTCATATTATGGCAAGAACAGCTCAAACAAGCGAAGAGAAACGACAGTCCATCATTACTTTAAGACATGAAGGTCAGACAATGTGGAAAATTTCAAGAACTTTAAACGTTTCTTCAAGGGCAGTCGCAAAACCAATCAAGCGCTATGATGAAACTGGCTCTCATGAGGACCGCCACAGGAAAGAAAGACCCAAAGTTACCTTTGCTGCAGAGGATAAGTTCATTAGAGTTGACTGCACCTCAGACTGGAGCCCATATAAATGCTTCACAGAGTTCCAGTAACAGACACATCTCAACATCAACTGTTCAGAAGAGACTGAGTGAATCAGGCCTTCGTGGTCGAATGGCTGCAAAGAAACCACTACGAAAGGACACCAATAAGAAGAAAATACTTTTTTGGACATTGGACCGGTGATGTTGTGGGGGTGCTTTGCTGGTGACACTGTCAGTGATTTATTTAGAATTCAATGCACACTTAACCAGCATGGCTACCACAGCATTCTGCAGCGATACGCCATCCCATCTGGTTTGTGCATAGTGGGACTATCATTTCTTTTTCAACAGGATAATGACCCAACACACCTCCAAGCTGTGTAAGGGCTATTTGACCAAGAAGGAGAGTGATGGAGTGCTGCATCAGATGACCTGGCCTCCACAATCACCTGACCTCAACCCAATTGAGAGGGTTTGGGGTGAGTTGGACTGCAGAGTGAAGGAAAAGCACCCAACAAGTGCTCAGCATATGTGGGAACTCCTTCACAACTGTTGGAAAAACATTCCAGGTAAAGCTGGTTGAGAGAATGCCAAGAGTGTTCAAAGCTGTCATCAAGGCAAAGGGTGGCTACATTGAAGAATCTAAAATATCTTTTGATTTGTTTAACACTTTTTTGGTTACTACATGATTCCATATGTGCTATTTCATAGTTTTGATGTCTTTACTATTATTCTACAAAGTAGAAAATAGTAAAAAATAAAGAAAAACCCTGGAATAAGTAGGTGTGTCCAAACCTTTGACTAGTACTGTACATCGGATGGTGCCCTCATTGATCGTATCACAGCTGTCACGTGTGCCCCCTCTCCAGCCTCTAGGTCGCCAGGCTGCTGATTATTGCGCACACTTGTCACCATTGTCACGCACATCAGCGCCTCATGACACTCACCTGGACTCCGTTGGTCAATTTCTCCAACAAATGATCAGGTCTATATAATTATCAAACATACATTAGTAATGGAAAGGAAACACAGACTCTTTGTTTAAGTATTAAAATGATCCTTTAGTAATACAATTGTAGGCAGAAGTTGGTACAGAGTACAGTATATGATAGCTCTCCCCAGGTTCTGCAAAATGTCTAAGACATCCTGTAACTCATATAGCCTCTCCCAGTCCAGTTTCCCTGGCAACAGCATTTTAATAAATCTAACCTCTCCCTGACATCAGCAACCATCTTGTCAGCAATTAAAAGCTCAGAAGTAGGCTTGACCAAAACTTGACCTTTCATTTTTTACCTTTATTTAACTAGGCAAGTCAGTTAAGAACAAATTCTTATTTTCAATGACAGCCTAGGAACAGTGGGTTAACTGCCTGTTCAGGGGCAGAACGACAGATTTGTACCTTGTCAGCTCGGGATTTGAACTTGCAACCTTTCGGTTACTAGTCCAACGCTCTAACCACTAGGCTACCCTTCATCACAAGTATAGGGTCATAACAAGGTGAACGAGTCTAAGCATCTTCTGACAGGTGGCTGTTTTCATCAGGCCTGCAGCAGCCTTGTGTTCTCAGAAAACCAGTCGTATTAACAGAACCTCAGATAGCCAGGTGGGGCCCAGGCAGGATGAGTATGTATGAATCTGATAATGTCTGAAGAGCACAACACTCAAAACAGGTGTTAATACACACACAGAGGTCTCTTAGGAGAGGAGACCTTACAGTTTATCATAACATAATTTATTAACCTGTTAAAAGGTATGAGGCCTTGGTTTAACCCTCTTCAACTCCATCACCTCCTTGACTACCTGCCCTATTTATGTCATTCCCGTTGGTTCCTTCCCCAGGTGTTGTTTGTGTTTCAGTTTGTCTGTGCTTTGATCGTGTTTCTTTTTTTGTATTATGTTTCGTTCATTCATTAAATGTATTCACTCCCTGAACTTGCTTCCCAACTCCCAGCGCACACGTTACACCCGCTTATAAATATCTGGGCATCTGGATTGACGAAAAGCACAGGATAAATTCATTAGCGTTACCAGCCTCAGAAATTGCAGCCCAATTAAATGCTTCTCTCTGTGTGTGTGTGTGTGTGTGTGTGTTTCGTGTGTGTGTGTATTTCGTGTATAAGGGTGTTTGTGCGTGCGTGTGTATGTGTTCAACAGGAGAGGTAGTGGTGTCAGGGATATCCTCTGTCATATAATACCTCCCTCTGACTGACTGGGACATTTCCTCTATCCACACTGCTACCAGTGTCAGACTGGGACATCTCCTCTATCCACACTGCTACCAGTGTGAGACTGGGACATCTCCTCTATCCACACTGCTACCAGTGTTAGACTGGGACATCTCCTCTATCCACACTGCTACCAGTGTTAGACTGGGACATCTCCTCTATCCACACTGCTACCAGTGTGAGACTGGGACATCTCCTCTATCCACACTGCTACCAGTGTCAGACTGGGACATCTCCTCTATCCACACTGCTACCAGTGTGAGACTGGGACATCTCCTCTATCCACACTGCTACCAGTGTTATACTGGGACATCTCCTCTATCCACACTACTACCAGTGTCAGACTGGGACATCTCTTCTATCCACACTGCTACCAGTGTCAGACTGGGACATCTCCTCTATCCACACTGCTACCAGTGTGAGACTGGGACATCTCCTCTATCCACACTGCTACCAGTGTCAGACTGGGACATCTCCTCTATCCACACTGCTACCAGTGTTAGACTGGGACATCTCCTCTATCCACACTGCTACCAGTGTGAGACTGGGACATCTCCTCTATCCACACTGCTACCAGTGTCAGACTGGGACATCTCCTCTATCCACACTGCTACCAGTGTCAGACTGGGACATCTCTTCATCCACACTGCTACCAGTGTCAGACTGGGACATCTCCTCTATCCACACTGCTACCAGTGTCAGACTGGGACATCTCTTCTATCCACACTGCTACCAGTGTCAGACTGGGACATCTCCTCTATCCACACTGCTACCAGTGTGAGACTGGGACATCTCCTCTATCCACACTGCTACCAGTGTTAGACTGGGACATCTCCTCTATCCACACTGCTACCAGTGTTAGACTGGGACATCTCCTCTATCCACACTGCTACCAGTGTGAGACTGGGACATCTCCTCTATCCACACTGCTACCAGTGTCAGACTGGGACATCTCCTCTATCCACACTGCTACCAGTGTGAGACTGGGACATCTCCTCTATCCACACTGCTACCAGTGTTATACTGGGACATCTCCTCTATCCACACTACTACCAGTGTCAGACTGGGACATCTCTTCTATCGACACTGCTACCAGTGTCAGACTGGGACATCTCCTCTATCCACACTGCTACCAGTGTCAGACTGGGACATCTCCTCTATCCACACTGCTACCAGTGTCAGACTGGGACATCTCTTCTATCCACACTGCTACCAGTGTCAGACTGGGACATCTCTTCTATCCACACTGCTACCAGTGTGAGACTGGGACATCTCCTCTATCCACACTGCTACCAGTGTCAGACTGGGACATCTCCTCTATCCACACTGCTACCAGTGTCAGACTGGGACATCTCTTCTATCCACACTGCTACCAGTGTCAGACTGGGACATCTCCTCTATCCACACTGCTACCAGTGTCAGACTGGGACATCTCCTCTATCCACACTGCTACCAGTGTCATACTGGGACATCTCTTCTATCCACACTGCTACCAGTGTCAGACTGGGACATCTCCTCTATCCACACTGCTACCAGTGTCAGACTGGGACATCTCTTCTAACCACACTGCTACCAGTGTCAGACTGGGACATCTCCTCTATCCACACTGCTACCAGTGTGAGACTGGGACATCTCCTCTATCCACACTGCTACCAGTGTTAGACTGGGACATCTCCTCTATCCACACTGCTACCAGTGTGAGACTGGGACATCTCCTCTATCCACACTGCTACCAGTGTCAGACTGGAACATCTCCTCTATCCACACTACTACCAGTGTCAGTCTGGAACATCTCCTCTATCCACACTACTACCAGTGTCAGTCTGGTACATCTCCTCTATCCACACTGCTATCATTGTCAGTCTGGGACATCTCCTCTATCCACACTGCTACCAGTGTAAGTTTCCAAACTCTCGAGACGTCTGTGATAGTTCCTGTTTCTTTGCATGTGATGCCCAGCTGCCGCCTGAGTAAAAATAGTTTTCAGGAAAAGCCGTGGGAGATGAGGGAGGATGGGTGAGGGAGGAAGACTCTTGGGGGGGGGGACTGTGCGATGGTGTGGGTGTGGGGGAGAGAGGGGACTGTGCGATGGTGTGGGTGTGGGGGAGAGAGGGGCAGGGGGAGAAGGTAGGGAGGAGTGAGGGATGAGGAAGCCTTGGTAGAGGGAGTTGATGAATAGAGAGGGGAAAGACTGTGTCTTTATGACACTACTATTATATCATCAACCGTCTCTGATGTCACTGAGGCCTGTTTCTCCACAATTATGCTTTTATGCTTTTATGTGTGGTTAGGCTTTTACTACCCACCACAGTGGCAGAGTGAGGACCGGTGATTAAACACATTGATGCAGTACAGTAGTTTGTTATGCTACTGGATAGGGAAACCAGTAGTTCCACAAGCCGGGGTTAGAAATGTGTGTCGTTGGTGGTGCTCTAAACATATCCAGATGCGGTCTGTAGCCTATATATAGACTTACTGTGGGAAGAGAGTGGAGAAAATAACTATTTTGGCCAACCATAAGAGGACTAGTAGAGAGTGCCATGTAAAACGTCTGCCTCAACCACCGACAGTGATGGGTTGATTCGACCCACAAACATAGATCTCTCCTTAATCATTCAGTCATGTTGGGCAACAACAGGCTAGAGCGTGACGGGGTCCAGAACTATTTACTACAGACAAACTGTCTGTCTCCTGGAGGCACACCTCTCTCATTCTCCTCCCCCTATCTCTCCCTGTCATTCTCCCCTCTCTCTCCCTCTCATTCTCCCCTCTCTCTCCCTGTCATTCTCCTCCCCCTATCTCTCCCTGTCATTCTCCCCTCTGCCTCTCTCTCTCGCTCACACTCATTCTCCCCTCTCTCTCCCGTTCATTCTCTCCTCTGCCTCTTTCTCCCTCATTCTCCCCCTCATTCTCTACTCTGCCTCTTTCTCTCTCATTCTCCCCCCCTGCCCTCCCTCTCATTCCCTCCTCCCCGCCTCAGACTATTTACAGTACATGGACCACAATGTGTCATCTCTGGCAAAAGAGAGAATTCTCCTTTCTAAGCTTGTTTCCCACAATTCCTCACTGTCCAAACTGAGCTAGACAGAAAATACAGAGGCCTACCTCTTTACTGCAGGCTACCATTTCACATGAATGACTTTAGTGATACTCTCACTGGTGTTGCATTAATGCCTCCCCTCTCGATCTCTTTCTCGCTTTCTACTGCTTTGCCCCCCTCTCTCTCTCTCCCTGTCTCTCCCTTTCTCTCTGTCTCTCTTCCAGCCGCTCTCTCTCCTTTAACCCTTCTCTCTCTACTTGTCTCTGCCTCGCTCGCTCCCACTCCCCCTCTTCTCTAAGTGATGAAAGTAAGAGTGGTATAAGACAGAGGTGTGTCTGGCCTGATTCCATTGGGAAAATAGGATTAGGTGATCTGTTTTCTCCACTGTGTGTAGTAGGAGGCAATGGAACAATTAAGCTCAGCAGCAGCCAGCTGCTCTCGTCTACAGTGTAGTTGTCATGTACTACAGGGAGGGCAATCTGCCACTGTGTGCGGCAAGAGTGAGAGACTGTATATAGACATGGCATAAAAGTCTTTATTCTTTTGGAACTTCTGTGAGTGTAATGTTTACTGTTCATTTCTATTGTTTATTATCTACTTCAATTCAGTTATCTGTGAATTGAAATTGATCTTGTAGATAACTGCTTACAGATGCAATCTCTTATTTACCTGGGCACATATCTGGTAATGAATATGGAGGTATACAGAATAGATTGAATAGCAGATTGGATGGTTGATAAGAGAGACCCCCTTCTGGTAACTACCTACCTCTATCTTTCACAACACATAAACGGTGTAACGGCTGTTGGTGGAAGAAGGTGAGGACCAAGGTCCAGCGTGGTACGTGTTCATCTTTATTATTGGAACTGAACACTGATTAACCAAAATTACAAAGAGGATGAACAAAAACAAACAGTTCTGTCTGGTGCAGAAAGACACAAAACAACTACCCACAAAAACATGTGGGAAAAAGCTATCTAAGTATGGTTCTCAATCAGAGACGACAATAGACAGCTGCCTCTGAGAACCACACCCGGCCAAACACACAGAAATAGAAAACATAGAATGCCCACCCCAACGCACGCCCTGACCAAACCAAAATAGAGACATAAAAAGGATCTAAGGTCAGGGCATGACAGCCACAAAACCTAACGCTGTAAGGGAGGGTCTGGGTGGGCATCTATCTGCGGTGGCGGCTCTGGTGTGGGACGTGGACCCCGCTCCACCTTAGGCTTGGCCCACTTAGGTGGTGCCTCTGGAGCGGGGACCCTCGCCGCCGACCCCGGACTGGGGACCCTCGCCGCGGGCCCCGGACAGGAAGGAGACTCTGGCAGCTCCGGGCTGGAGGGAGACTCTGGCAGCTCTGGGCTGGAGGGAGACTCTGGCAGCTCCGGGCTGGAGGGAGACTCTGGCAGCTCCGGGCTGGAGGGAGGCACAGGACTCACCGGGCTGGAGGGAGGCACAGGACCCACCGGGCTGGGGAGACACCCGAGACCTGGCTCTGGGAGCAGGCACAGGACTCCCCAGGCTGGGGAGACATCCAGGAGGCCTCTTCCTTGGCCGAGGCACTGGATACACTGGGCCTTGGAGGCGCACTGGCGGTCTCGAGCGCAGAGCTGGCCCCACCCATTCTGGCTGGATGCCAGCTTCCACCCAGCAAATTCGGGACGCTGGCACAGAGCACACCGGCCTGTGAATACTCGGCCGAGACACCATGCGCATCACCCCATAGCATGGGGCCTGACCAATCCCATGCTCGCCACGGTAAGCACGGGGAGTGGGCTCAGGTCTCCAACCTGACTCTGTCACACTCCCCGTGTGCCCCCCAATTTTTTGGGGGGGGACTGCCTCTCGGGCTTCCTTTGCCAGCCGTGTTCCCTCAAATCGCTGGTTCCCTTCTCCTGCTGCCTCCGCTCTCCTGGCTGCCTCCACCTGTTCCCATGGGAGGCGATCCCTTCCAGCCAGGATCTCCTCCCATGTGTAGGATCCCTTGCCGTCCAGGATGTCTTCCCATGTCCATTCCTCCTTTTTACCACTCTGCTTGGTCCGTTGGTGGCGGGTAGTTCTGTAACGGCTGTTGGTGGAAGAATGTGTGGACCAAGGTGCAGCGTGGTACATGTTCATCTTTATTATTGGAACTGAACACTGATTAACCAAAATTACAAAGAGAATGAACAAAAAAACAAAAGAGTTCTGTCTGGTGCAGAAAGACACAAAACAGAAAACAACTACCCACAAAACCATGTGGGAAAACGCTACCTAAGTATGGTTCTCAATCAGACACAACAATAGACAGCTGTCTCTGATTGAGAACCACACACAGCCAAACACACAGAAATAGAAAACATAGAACACAAAAACATAGAATGCCCACCCCAACTCACGCCCTGACCAAACCAAAATAGAGACATAAAAAGGATCTCTAAGGTCAGGGCGTGACACACGGCTGAATCAGGAATTGAGTAACACGATTAAAATGTAATTTCCTGCTTTCTAAATACATTCTGTACACTGAATTTCTTTATTTTTTCTACTGTGCCATTGCAGTGCGGGTCCAAAAGGAGACAACATCTATGAGTGGAGATCCACCATCCTGGGACCACCAGGCTCTGTATACGAGGGAGGAGTCTTCTTCCTAGATATCGCCTTCACACCAGACTACCCCTTCAAACCACCCAAGGTATACACATATACACACACACACACACACACACACATACACACACACACACTGGTATGTATGCTAGACTGGTGGTTGCTCAGGATTGTTGACGGATTCTGTTTATTTGTATTTTTGATTTGGGCCTTGGGTTAGGCTTTCAGGGCTTGAAATACCGGCTATTTTAGAGACAAACAGTTACAGGTGCATCAATGGCGCCACTGAAACACAAATAGACAAGTACATCTTTATTTTTAGCACGTATTTAAGGATGTTTCCCATGTGTTCCGTTCTATTTTTAAAATCATGATAACTGGAATACTCTAAAATAGGGCTGTCCAACCCTCTTCGTGGAGATCTACTGTCCTGTGGGTTTTCAGTCCAACCCTAATTTAGTGTATCTGATTCAGCTAGCTAAGGTCTTGTTGAGCAGCTAATTAGTAGAATCAGGTGTGTTAAATTAGGGTTGGACTGACAACCCACAGGACGGTAGATCTCCAGGAAGAGGGTTGGACTGAAAACCCACAGGACGGTAGATTTCCAGGAAGAGGGTTGGACTGAAAACCCACAGGACGGTACATCTCCAGGAAGAGGGTTGGACTGAAAACCCACAGGATGGTAGATCTCCAGGAAGCGGGTTGGACTGAAAACCCACAGGACGGTAGATCTCCAGGAAGAGGGTTGGGCAGCCCTGCTCTAAAAAGATATATGGTTTGCCTTGGAGAAGATATTTTGAGAGCTAGACGGTTTCAAAATAACTTTGGACTAGGAGCATGTTGAGCAACAAAACAACGATTTGAATAGAAGAAAATAACAACTGACTGAGAGAAAAGCTGGTAAATGCAGTCTCTCAGCTCTGTTCACTGGAGTACTGGACACCCCTGCAGCCCCCGTAAAGCTGGGAGGTCCACCAGCTCTGGAAGCCCATACGCCTGTCATTGATGTCTATAAATCATTTTGACAGTAACCCTCCAAAAAGTCCTTCATCAACCTTTTTAATGTCCATATGTGCTAGGATGCTAAGTGTTTGTTTCTTGGGCTTCAGGAATGGGACTGATTTAAAAAAAAATCAAATCAAAGTTTATTTGTCACGTGCGCCCAATACAACAGGTGTACCCCTTACAGTGAAATGCTTACTTACAGGCTCTAACCAAACGTGCAAAAAAGGTATTAGGTGAACAATAGGTAAGTAAAGAAATAAAACAACTGTATAAAGACAGGCTATATACAGTAGCGAGGCTATAAAAGTAGCGAGGCTACATACAGACACCGGTTAGTCAGGCTGATTGAGGTAGTATGTACATGTAGATATGGTTAAGGTGACTATGCATATATGATGAACAGAGAGTAGCAGTAGCATAAAAGAGGGGGTGGTGGGTGGCGGGACACAATGCAGATAGCCCGGTTAGCCAATGTGCGGGATCACTGATTGGTCGGCCCAATTGAGGTAGTATGTACATGAATGTATAGTTAAAGTGACTGCATATATGATAAACAGATAGTAGCAGCGGCGTAAAAGAGGGGTTGGGGGGGGAAATGCAATGCAAATAGTCCGGGTAGCCATTTGATTACCTGTTCAGGAGTCTTATGGCTTGGGGGTAAAAACTGTTGAGAAGCCTTTTTGTCCTAGACTTGGGACTTGGGTACCGCTTGCCGTGCGTTAGTAGAGAGAACAGTCTATGACTGGGGTGGCTGGGGTCTTTGACAATTTTTAGGGCCTTCCTCTGACACCGCCTGGTGTTGAGGTACTGGATGGCAGGCAACTTAGCCCCAGTGATGTACTGGGCCGTACGCACTACCCTCTGTAGTGCCTTGCGGTCAAAGGCCAAGCCATTGCCGTACCAGGCAGTGATGCAACCAGTCAGGATGCTCTCGAGTTTGCAGCTGTAGAACCTTTTGAGGATCTCGGGACCCATGCCAAATCTTTTTAGTTTCCTGAGGGGGAATAGGCTTTGTGGTGCCCTCTTCACGACTGTCTTGGTGTGTTTGGACCATTCTAGTTTGTTGTTGATGTGGACACCAAGGAACTTGAAGCTCTCAAACTGCTCCACTACAGCCCCGTCGATGAGAATGGGGGCGTGCTCGATCCTCCTTTTCTTGTAGTCCACAATCATCTCCTTAGTCTTGGTTACATTGAGGGATAGGTTGTTATTCTGGTACCACCCGGCCAGGTCTCTGACCTCCTCCCTATAGGCTGTCTCGTCGTTGTCGGTGATCAGGCCTATATCACTGTTGTGTCGTCTGCAAACTTAATGATGGTGTTGGAGTCGTGCCTGGCCATGCAGTCGTGGGTGAACAGGAAGTACAGGAGGGGACTGAGCACGCACCCCTGGGGAGCTCCAGTGTTGAGGATCAGCGTGGCAGATGTGTTGCTACCTACCCTCACCACCTGGGGGCGGCCCGTCAGGAAGCCCAGGATCCAGTTGCAGAGGGAGGTGTTTAGTCCAAGGATCCTTAACTTAGTGATGAGCTTTGAGGGCACTATGGTGTTGAATGCTGAGCTGTAGTCAATGAATAGCATTCTCACATAAGTGTTCCTTTTGTCCAGGTGGGAAAGGGCAGTGTGGAGTGCAGTAGAGATTGCATCATCTGTGGCAGGGCTTGCAAATTATCACAGACTACAAAGGGAAGCACAGCTGATTGAAAGTATGAGGGAATATCAGTGAACAAATGCCATGGTCAAGGCTATGAATAAATGGAGTTTACTCAGGTGTTCTAAAGCTCATATCAGACTGAGAGTCTAATGCTTCGTAGGTAGTTATTTCTGAGTTATGGTTCAGAAAACAATCTGTCTGCAGAAACAACAGTTACAGGGATGGCGGAAACAGCTTGATGGCACCTTCAGAGAGTTCTTCAGCAGTTCTGTAACGTCCTTGAGCCTCTCATTCTCTTTAATTGCCGGACTCAACACGATATGGAAAGAGGCTAACTGTATAGGAAGCTCTGGGGACAGATCTTCTGGATACTGGACAGTCAATCAATTGGCAGATGCAAACAGATTGTTATCTTTAGCAGACAACAGTTCTTGAGGACATGATTTCTTTCATACTGGTTAACCAGTGTTTGAGTTATGTGGTTGCAATATCAGCAGTCCCTTTTCTCTGGTATACTGTATCTTGGCAACCATCATTCAAGACTAAATTTAAATTGTGTGCAGCGCAATGGACATATAATGTACAATGTCTCAGGAAAGACTCTTGGTTAGCAGTACTCAGTATAGAAAATAGTCGGGCCCGCAACCTGGACCTACTGGTCGTAGGGGCCTGGACTCCGACCTTATGGGGGGACCAGAGAATATGCGTTACGCGAGTGGCTATGTTCAGGGTTATTATTGAGAAAATACTCTATGCAGGTGCGTTGGTTGGGGGTCGACCCTGAGAGAGTTTAGTTTAGTAATTGCCTCAGGATGTGGGGCCTCTCACTCTGTCTGTCTCTATCTATCTGCCCCCTTTTCTCTTCTTTCTCTCTCTGTCTTTCTCTCCATCTGTCTCTTCCTTTCCTTGTCTCTCTCTCTCTCTCTCTCCATCTGTCTCTTCCTTTTCTTCTCTCTTCTCTCTCCATCTCTCTCTCCATCTGTCTCTTCTTCCTTTCCTCTCTCTCTCTCTCTCTCCATCTGTCTCTTCCTTTCCTTCTCTCCATCTGTCTCTTCCTTTCCTTGTCTCTCTCTCTCTCTCCATCTGTCTCTTCCTTTCCTCTCTCTCTCTCTCTCTCTCTCTCTCTCTCTCCATCTGTCTCTTCCTTTCCTTGTCCATCTGTCTCTTCTTTCCTCTCTCTCTCTCTCTCCATCTCCATCTCTTCCTTTCCTTGTCTCTCTCTCTCTCTCTCTCTCTCTCTCTCCATCTGTCTCTTCTCTTCCTTTCCTTGTCTCTCCATCTGTCTCTTCCTTTCTCTCTCTCTCTCTCCTTTCTCTCCATGTCTCTTCCTTTCCTTGTCTCTCTCTCTCTCTCTCTCTCTCTCTCTCCATCTGTCTCTTCCTTTCCTTCTCTCTCTCTCTCTCTCTCTCCATCTGTCTCTTCCTTTCCTTCTCTCTCTCTCTCTCTCTCTCTCTCTCTCTCTCTCTCTCTCTCTCTCTCTCTCTCTCTCCATCTGTCTCTTCCTTTCCTTGTCTCTCTCTCTCTCTCTCTCCATCTGTCTTCCTCTCTTCTGTCTCTTCCTTTCTTCTTCTCTCTCTCTCTCTCCATCTGTCTCTTCCTTTCCTTGTCTCTCTCTCCATCTGTCTCTTTCTTGTCTCTTCCTCTGTCTCTCTCTCTCTCTCTCTCTCCGTCTCTTCCTTTCCTTCTCTCTCTCCATCTGTCTCTTCCTTTCCTTCCTTCCTTCTCTCTCTCTCTCTCTCTCTCTCTTTCTCTCTCCATCTGTCTCTTCTTTTCCTTCTCTCTCTCTCTCTGTCTCTTCCTTTCCTTCTCTCTCTCCATCTGTCTCTTCCTTTCCTTCCTTCCTTCCTTCCTTCTCTCTCTCTCACTCTCTCTCTCTCCATCTGTCTCTTCCTTTCCTTGTCTCTCTCTCTCTTTCTCAATTCAATTCAATTCAATTCAAGGGCTTTATTGGCATGGGAAACATGTGTTAACATTGCCAAAGCAAGTGAGGTAGATAATATATAAAGTGAAATAAACAATAAAAATTAACAGTAGACATCACACATACAGAAGTTTCAAAACAATAAAGACATTACAAATGTCATATTATATATATATATATACAGTGTTTTAACAATGTACAAATGGTAAAGGACACAAGATAAAATAAATAAGCATAGAAATGGGTTGTATTTACAATGGTGCGTGTTCTTCACTGGTTGCCCTTTTCTCGTGGCAACAGGTCACAAATCTTGCTGCTTTGATGGCACACTGTGGAATTTCACCCAGTAGATATGGGAGTTTTTCAAAATTGGATTTGTTTTCGAATTCTTTGTGGATCTGTGTAATCTGAGGGAAATATGTCTCTAATATGGTCATACATTGGGCAGGAGGTTAGGAAGTGCAGCTCAGTTTCCACCTCATTTTGTGGGCAGTGAGCACATAGCCTGTCTTCTCTTGAGAGCCATGTCTGCCTACGGCGGCCTTTCTCAATAGCAAGGCTATGCTCGCTGAGTCTGTACATATTCAAAGCTTTCCTTAATTTTGGGTCAGTCACAGTGGTCAGGTATTCTGCCGCTGTGTACTCTCTGTGTAGGGCCAAATAGCATTCTAGTTTGCTCTGTTTTTTGTTAATTCTTTCCAATGTGTCAAGTAATTATCTTTTTGTTTTCTCATGATTTGGTTGGGTCTAATTGTGCTGCTGTCCTGGGACTCTGTAGGGTGTGTTTGTGAACAGAGCCCCAGGACCAGCTTGCTTAGGGACTCTTCTCCAGGTTCATCTCTCTGTAGGTGATGGCTTTGTTGTGGAAGGTTTGGGAATCGCTTCCTTTTAGGTGGTTATAGAATTTAACAGCTCTTTTCTGGATTTTGATAATTAGTGGGTATCGGCCTAATTCTGCTCTGCATGCATTATTTGGTGTTCTACGTTGTACACGGAGGATATTTTTGCAGAATTCTGCGTGCAGAGTCTCAATTTGGTGTTTGTCCCATTTTGTGAAGTCTTGGTTGGTGAGCGGACCCCAGACCTCACAACCATAAAGGGCAATGGGCTCTATGACTGATTCAAGTATTTTTAGCCAGATCCTAATTGGTATGTTGAAATTTATGTTCCTTTTGATGGCATAGAAGGCCCTTCTTGCCTTGTCTCTCAGATCGTTCACAGCTTTGTGGAAGTTACCTGTGGCGCTGATGTTTAGGCCAAGGTATGTATAGTTTTTGTGTGCTCTAGGGCAACAGTGTCTAGATGGAATTTGTATTTGTGGTCCTGGTGACTGGACCTTTTTGGAACACCATTATTTTGGTCTTACTGAGATTTACTGTCAGGGCCCAGGTCTGACAGAATCTGTGCATAAGATCTAGGTGCTGCTGTAGGCCCTCCTTGGTTGGTGACAGAAGTACCAGATCATCAGCAAACAGCAGACATTTGACTTCGGATTCTAGTAGGGTGAGGCCGGGTGCTGCAGACTTTTCTAGTGCCCGCGCCAGTTCGTTGATATATATGTTGATGAGGGTGGGGCTTAAGCTGCATCCCTGTCTAACCCCACGACCCTGTGTGAAGAAATTTGTGTGTTTTTGCCAATTTTAACCGCACACTTGTTGTTTGTGTACATGGATTTTATGATGTCGTATGTTTTACCCCCAACACCACTTTCCATCAGTTTGTATAGCAGACCCTCATGCCAAATTGAGTCGAAGGCTTTTTTGAAATCAACAAAGCATGAGAAGACTTTGCCTTTGTTTTGGTTTGTTTGGTTGTCAATTAGGGTGTGCAGGGTGAATACATGGTCTGTTGTACGGTAATTTGGTAAAAAGCCAATTTGACATTTCTCTCTCCATCTGTCTCTTCCTTTCCTTATCTCTCTCTCTCTCTCTCCATCTCTCTCTTCCTTTCCTTGTCTCTCTCTCTCTCTCCATCTCTCTCTTCCTTTCCTTGTCTCTCTCTCTCTTTCTCTCTCCATCTGTCTCTTCCTTTCCTTGTCTCTCTCTCTCTTTCTCTCTTCTCTCTCCATCTGTCTCTTCCTTTCCTTGTCTCTCTCTCTCTCTCTCTCCATCTGTCTCTTCCTTTCCTTGTCTCTCTCTCTTTCTCTCTCTCTCTCCATCTGTCTCTTCCTTTCCTTGTCTCTCTCTTTCTCTCTCCATCTGTCTCTTCCTTTCCTTGTCTCTCTCTCTCTCCATCTCTCTCTTCCTTTCCTTGTCTCTCTCTCTCTTTCTCTCTCCATCTGTCTCTTCCTTTCCTTGTCTCTCTCTCTTTCTCTCTCCATCTGTCTCTTCCTTTCCTTGTCTCTCTCTCTCTTTCTCTCTCCATCTGTCTCTTCCTTTCCTTGTCTCAAAATTGGCTTTTCACCCAAAAAATACTGGATTTCTTTCTTCATCTTTTATAGTTTCAAATTCTTTGTATTGAATTATAATTTTGGGAAATAAATATTCTCTTTGGTCTGAGTATTTGTCACAGTGTAATAGGAAATGCAGCTCTGTCTCTACCTCTCCCCTGGAGCAGAGTAAGCACAGCCTGTCCTCTCTGGGCAGCCAGGTTTGTCTGTGACGACCGGTCTCTATAGCCAGACTGTGCTCACTGAGTCTGTACCTAGTCAATGTTTTCCTCAGTTTTCTATCAGTCACAGTGGTCAGATAGTCTGCCACCATGTACTGTCTGTTTAGAGCCAAATAGCATTGAAGTTTACTTAGATTTTTTTGTGGTGTCTTTCCAATAGGTGATATATTTTTATTTTTGTTTTGTGATGATTTGGTTGAGCCAGATTTTCTGAGTGCTGTCCTGAGGCTCTATGGGGTTGGTTTGGGTTGGTGAACTCTCTCTCTCCATCTGTCTCTTCCTTTCCTTGTCTCTCAAATCAAATCCAATCAAATCAACTTTTATTTGTCACATACACATGGTTAGCAGATGTTAATGCGAGTGTAGCGAAATGCTTGTGCTTCTAGTTCCGACAATGCAGTAATAACCAACAAGTAATCTAACTAACAATTCCAAAACTACTGTCTTATACACAGTGTAAGGGGATAAAGAATATGTACATAAGGATATATGAATGAGTGATGGTACAGAGCAGCATAGGCAAGATACAGTAGCTGATATCGAGTACAGTATATACATATGAGATGAGTATGACCTCTCTCTCTCTCCATCGGTCTCTTCCTTTCCTTGTCTCTCTCTCTCTCTCCATCGGTCTCTTCCTTTCCTTGTCTCTCTCTCTCTCTCCATCGGTCTCTTCCTTTCCTTGTCTCTCTCTCTCTCCATCTGTCTCTTTTCCTTGTCTCTCTCTCTCATCTGTCTCTTCCTTTCCTTGTCTCTCTCTCTCTCCATCTGTCTCTTCCTTTCCTTGTATCTCCTTCTCCATCTGTCTCTTCCTTTCCTTGTATCTCTCTCTCTCCATCTGTCTCTTCTTTTCCTTGTATCTCTCTCTCTCCATCTGTCTCTTCCTTTCCTTGTATCTCTCTCTCTCCATCTGTCTCTTCCTTTCCTTGTATCTCTCTCTCTCTCCATCTGTCTCTTCCTTTCCTTGTATCTCTCTCTCTCCATCTGTCTCTTCCTTTCCTTGTATCTCTCTCTCTCTCTCCATCTGTCTCTTCCTTTCCTCTCTCTCTCTCTCCATCTGTCTCTTCCTTTCCTTGTATCTCTCTCTCTCTCCATCTGTCTCTTCCTTTCCTTGTATCTCTCTCTCTCTCCATCTGTCTCTTCTTTCCTTGTATCTCTCTCTCTCTCTCCATCTGTCTCTTCCTTTCCTTGTATCTCTCTCTCTCTCTCCATCTGTCTCTTCCTTTCCTTGTATCTCTCTCTCTCTCCATCTTCTCTCTCTCTCCATCTGTCTCTTCCTTTCCTTGTATCTCTCTCTCTCCATCTGTCTCTTCCTTTCCTTGTATCTCTCTCTCTCTCTCCATCTGTCTCTTCCTTTCCTTGTATCTCTCTCTCTCTCCATCTGTCTCTTCCTTTCCTTGTATCTCTCTCTCTCCATCTGTCTCTTCCTTTCCTTGTATCTCTCTCTCTCCATCTGTCTCTTCCTTTCCTTGTATCTCTCTCTCTCCATCTGTCTCTTTCCTTTCCTTGTCTCTCTCTCTCTCCATCTGTCTCTTCCTTTCCTTGTCTCTCTCTCTCATCTGTCTCTTCCTTTCCTTGTCTCTCTCTCTCTCCATCTGTCTCTTCCTTTCCTTGTATCTCTCTCTCTCTCTCCATCTGTCTCTTCCTTTCCTTGTCTTCTCTCTCTCCATCTGTCTCTTCCTTTCCTTGTATCTCTCTCTCTCCATCTGTCTCTTCCTTTCCTTGTATCTCTCTCTCTCTCTCTCCATCTGTCTCTTTTCCTTGTCTCTCTCTCTCATCTGTCTCTTCCTTTCCTTGTCTCTCTCTCTCTCCATCTGTCTCTTCCTTTCCTTTCTCTCTCTCTCTCCATCTGTCTCTTCCTTTCCTTGTCTCTCTCTCTCTCCATCTGTCTCTTTTCCTTTCTCTCATCTGTCTCTTCCTTTCCTTGTCTCTCTCTCTCTCCATCTGTCTCTTTTCCTTGTCTCTCTCTCTCTCTCTCTCTCCATCTGTCTTCTTCCTTTCCTTGTCTCTCTCTCTCTCTCTCCCATCTATTTTCCTTTCCTTGTCTCTCTCTCTCTCTCTCCCCATCTCTTTTCCTTTCCTTGTCTCTCTCTCTCTCTTTCTCTCCTTCTCTCTCTCTCTCTCTCTCCATCTGTCTCTTCCTTTCCCTGTCTCTCTCTCTCTCTTTCTCTCTCCATCTGTCTCTTCATTTCCTTGTCTCTCTCTCTCCCTTCCTTTCCTTGTCTGTCTCTCTCTCTCCATCTGTCTCTTCCTTTCCTTTCCTTGTCTGTCTCTCTCTCTCTCTTCCTTTCCTTGTCTCTCTCTTTCTCTCTCCATCTCTCTTCCTTTCCCTGTCTCTCTCTCTCTCTCTCTCTCTCTCTTCCTTTTCCTGTCTGTCTCTCTCTCTCTTCCTTTCCTTGTCTCTCTCTCTCTCTTTTTCCATCTGTCTCTTCCTTTCCTTGTCTCTCTCTTTCCTCTGCTGACTGAGGACGAACGGAAACATATCTGCTGCTCTGAGAGTTAGGCCTCCCGCTGGGTTTAGGCTGTGAACTGGGCTGCAGACAGACAGACAGACAGACAGACAGACAGACAGACAGACACACACTCCTATAGCTGCTGTCTGAGAAGAGGGTACACAAACACCACAGACTAGACTAGCAGATCCACTCCACACCTAGGGATAGCCTGGGAGCACAGTTATGGAGCACAGTTTCCACAAGCAGGCCAGCATGGTTAGTCACTCATGAAGTGATTGAGAGAGAGTGAGTCAGCTAGGCAGATAGAGGGGGAGAGTGTGATTGAGTCAATGGGTGCGTCTTCAATGTCACTCCCACTCTGATCCCTCCACTGTTCAGGCAGGCAGCCCGGAGGTCAGAGGTGGCTCCCTAATGATGTTTAGTCTCTTGTCTTCCTAATGTTTCACTCCTCTTCTTCTGTGTTACTGGCACAAAGAGATGCTCAGCTCCCGAAGGACTGGAAAAAGCACATAAACCACAGGGTGTATTGATCTAGAGAAACTTTGTTGTATCCTAGGTGACGTTCCGTACCAGGATTTACCAGTGAAACATCAATGACAGTCGGGTGTATTGATTTCTAGAGAAACGTTGTTGTTTCCTAGGTGACGTTCCGTACCAGGATCTACCACTGTAACATCAACAGTCAGGGTGTGATCTGTCTGGACATCCTGAAGGACAACTGGAGCCCCGCCCTCACCATCTCCAAGGTGCTGCTGTCCATCTGCTCCCTGCTCACTGACTGCAACCCTGGTGAGTGACACCCCTATCACCCATTCAGAGAGAGAGAGATTCTCTCTGAAAAAATCGAACAAAAATAATCCTTTGCAGTATCATCAACAGCAGACTCCAACATTTCCTCAGTGAAAACAATGTCCTGAGCAAATACAGTACGGCAGACCATGTATACACCCTGCACACCGTTCTTGACAAGCAATCAAACCAAAACCAAAGCAGTCTTTTCATGCTTTGTTGATTTCAAAAAAGCTTTTGAGTCAATGTGGCATGAGGGTCTGCTATGCAAATGAATGGAAATCTGTGTTGGGGGGGAAACATGTACACAAGCAACAAGTGTGCAGTTAAAATGGGCAATAAACATACAGACTTCTTTCCTTCGGGCCGTGGGGTGACACAGTACAGTGAACTCCAAAAGTATTGGGACAGTAACGTATTATTTTGTGCCCAATATAAATGAATGGTAAATAGTGTATTGTGTCATTTTGGAGTCAATTTTATTGTAAATAAGAATAGAATATATCTGAACACTTCTAATTAATGTGGATGCTACCATGATTACAAATAATCCTGAATGAATTGTGAGTAATGATGAATGAGAAAGTTACACGCACAAATATGTCATTTCTAAACGTTTCACCCGATATGGATGAACATACTCTCAAATGAAAGCTGACAGTCTACACTTTAAGCTCATAGTCATTGTATCATTTCAAATCCAAAGTACTCGAGTACAGGGCCAAAACAACAACAACAAATGTCACTGTTCCAATTATTTTGGAGCTCACTTTATATCAATGAATTAGCGAGGGCACTAGAACAGTCTGCAGCACCCGGCCTCACCCTACTAGACTCTGGTGCTTCTGTCCCCAACCAAAGAGGGCCTACAGCAGCACCTAGATGTTCTACACAGATTCTGTCAGACCTAGGGCCTGACAGTGAATCTCAGTAAGACCAAAAAAGGTCCAGTAGCCAGGACAACAAATACACATTCTGTCTAGACACTGTTGCCCTAGAGCACACAAAGAACTATACTATACCTACCTCGGCCTAAACATCAACACCACAGGTAACTTGTACAAGGCTGTAAACGACCTAAGATACAAGGCAAGAAGGGCCTTCTATGCCATCAAAAGGAACATAAAACAACATCCCAATTAGGATCTGGCTGAAAATACTTCAATCAGTTATAGAGGCCATTGCCTTCTATGGTTGTGAGGTCTGGGGTCCGCTCACCAACAAAGAATGTACACAATGGGACAAACACCCAATTGAGACTCTGTATGCAGAATTCTGCAAAAATGTACTTTTTATACAATGCAAAACCCCAAACAATGCATGCAGAGCATAATTAGGACTATACTCGCTTGTTATCAAAATCCAGAAAAGAGCTGTTAAATTCTACAGTTCCCTAAAACGATGCGATACCCACACATTCCACCACAAACCCTCACCTACGGAGAGATGAACCTAGAGAAGAGTCCCCTCAGCCAGCTGGTTCTGGGGCTCTGTTCACAAACACAAACAGACCCCACAGAACCCTAGGACAGTAACACAATTAGACCCAACTAAATTATGAGAAAGCAAAAGGAAAGATTTTTACACACAGGAAAGAATCAACCAGAAAACAGAGCACATTGTAATGCTATCTGGCCCTAAACAGAGAATACACAGTTGCAGAATTTCTGACCACTGTTACTGACCCCAAATTAAGAAAATGCTTGACTATGTACAGACTCAGTGAGCATAGCCTTGCTATTTAGAGAGGCTGCCATAGGCAGAGAAGACGGGCTATGTGCCCTCTGCCCACAAAATGAGGTGGAAACTGAGCTGCACTTCCTAACCTCCTGCTAAATGTATGACCACATTAAAGATGCATATTTCCCACAGACCACACAGACCCACAAAATGTTACATGTACACATAATATAGATAAAACAATAATGTGATCCTTTAAAAATATAATAACAGGGCAGTCGCTCAACCCTTCTCATAATCGGTCTGGTCATTATTTATCCCCCAGGCCCCTCCCCCCAGGCTCCCTCCCACACTGCATAGTGGGTTTGGCGCTGTCGCTGTGGACCAACCATGAGTCTAAATGCCCTTCCCACTGCCTCCCCGCGACCAACTCCCCCTCCTCCCCTTCTCTCCCCTGAATGTGTCTTTTTTCATGCTGTAGTAGGGGTCTAGAGGATCAATGGGATATTATGGGATATAGTTCATTAAAGAAGGAGAGAGCAGAATGACAGTTAATTAACCCTCGCAGGCTTAATAATTGTATATTTCCTGGCTGCCTGAGACGGGGTGCCACAAGGAGACCCTGTACGGTGCTCTGCAGCTCTAGTGTGTTTTCACTCCCGACCTGAACCTGGCTCTGCTGAGGCTGAGGCCCCACTGCTGCTTACTCAACTTGCACAAGGAGCTCGGCAGGGGGCCTGCCATTTGAATGAGTGTTTCACCTCCCTGAATACACCCCAGGTCAGAGTACTGTGATGATGTGTTGTAAAGGGAACCTGTCTCTGTCATCGTGCTTCGCCCTGCTGTCCTGTATTACTAGACAAACCTGCTGTGAACACTTGATTTAGATCTCTAAATGTCATATAATTATGGAGTATCCTACTTCAGATAAACTAGGCTTGATGACATGGCAAATTAATGGTTTTTTAAATGTGGGTTGTTAAAGGCTATAAAAATCAGAGTTAATGGTATGAAATGTATCTAAGTAGTTGGGGTGACCGTTGGGGTGACCGTTTCTCTGACTGTAGACAAACACCCAATGGATGTGATGAAATGTGATTTAATGGTGGTTAAAATACTCTAATCCATGTTGTTCTCCCTCCTCACAGCTGACCCTCTGGTAGGAAGCATCGCCACCCAGTACACAACCAACAGACCAGAGCACGACAGGATAGCCAAACAGTGGACCAAGAGATACGCCACATAGACGGACATCAAGGAGCTCCACCACCCTTCTCTGACCCACCTCCGCCACCCAAAATCTGTTGAGCACACCCATCCCTCGCCCCTCCGCTCCTAGACTGGTCCCAAATCTGTTTGTGCTGTATAGCCAACTCCTGTGGTCATTGCATGCCAAACAATGAATTATTAATGGCATGTTTGGCATGACAATGACATTTACATTTAGATTTTAGTCATTTAGTAGACACCCTTATCCAGAGCGACTTAGTTAGACCTTAGTAGTTGGCTATACAGCACAAACAGATTTGGGACAAAGCTACTAGCCCCTCTCTCTGAGCCCCACATGTGTGGAAGCACCTGACCTGATCCCCCCTCCTCATCACAGGCGGCTGGTGGCACCTTTATTGGGGAGGACGGGCTCATAGTAATGACTGGAACGAGTAAATAGAAATGTATCAAATGCATCAAACCCATGGATACCATGTGTTGTTAATGCCATTCCATTTACACCATTCCAGATATTATTATAAGCCGTCCTCTCCTCACCAGTCTCCTGTGCTCACACCTTCAGTCCCCCCCCACTACCCCTCCTCTGAGAACATGAACTTGATCGCTTCTTTTTTATATACAAAGAGTATATTGGATTTTTTTCCCCAATACACTGAATGTTGATATGGTCACGAAAAGCTTTAATACTGTTATTCTTGTTGTTGTTATTGTTTGTTGTTGTTATTATTAGTACATTGTTTATTGCATTATCATCCTAGGCCCTTTTTATGTGATTGATGAAAAATGCATTCTATTCTAGAGCATTCTAGATACATTCTATTGATACAGTCCATGCTGAGCGTTTTTGTTTAAGAGGTCATCTTCAGTTAGAGCCTGTCTGCAGAATTAGTGTTTACAGATGCAGAGTGGACCTTTTTCTATGATTGAATCACTTGTTGTTATTATTTTTCTGCCCCCAGAAGTTATTGCCATGACAGTAAGTCTGTCTGGATCTGTGTGTAGCTGGTCTTGCTGCTCACCTCCTGTGGTACTAGTCAGCTGGCAGTTGTTTGCTGTACATTTGCCTTGTGAGAATACATACTGATTGAATACTCAATTAAACACTGGTTGTAATGTTAACTCTGGCTTGGCTAATCTGTTGCTAATGTGCTCACTGTTTGTCTTCTTCACTGGGTTAACAGTTGGGGATTTCAATGCATAATCTATCATATTTAATGGTCATTAAAATATTAATATTATACACCCATTTTAGATGATTTATGTTATTTTCTCATGTCACATTTTAAAGCTCCACTGTCAAGAACATTTCCTTTTTATGTGATCAGTGATGAAAGTTAAAGCTACTGTTTGTTCAAGTTCAAAACTCTCATCTTGTCCCGTGTATTTTCATGACAAGTTTAAAAGCTCTTTGATAGCTGGCTGGCTGCCTCAAATACAGAGCTCTATTGAAGGATCTGCTGCTAATTCTACAATTCTGAGTCCCGACTAGTATAACTACGGCAGTTTAGTTCCTGACATTCCAGTCCCAAAATGTAGCCCCCTGCAACCGAATGGAACATCTGGATGCATCCCTTCACTCCTAATATGTTGCAGGTTTTCATGAAAGGATCCAGTCTGCCTGTGGAACAGCACCTGGAATACTGAACCCTGTGCAGCCTTGGCATTCCAAATGAAATGTTTGGTTTTGTGCTTTGTGGAGTCTTGTTTTGTGAAAATTATTTATTAGTTAAGAGTTCATCCATTATTAATTAGGCAGCAATGCTGCTTGTTATTGCTAATTACGACAATGGCCTCTCAGTCATTGTAGGCCTATTCCAATATAAACCAGCACCACATCCTCCCTCTTGCACATGGATTTCTCATCTCTCGCTAGAGAGACTGTTGCAGCATTAGTGGTGAGAAGAGAACTGATCCAGGATGAATTAGTAGAATCTTTGCCTTTTGACAGCCAGTGTTGAAAGGAGTGGAGTCGGGCCTTAACATTCTGTGTTTTGCTGCTGTAAATGATTTGGTGTAGGTTGGATCCTAATTCTTATTCGTCAAAGAGAAGCGGCAAAGTGTAGAGAGACCAGCAAAGGGATGTAATTATTGTTGACAGGCAGGGAATGGAAGGGGGACATTGGGACTCTACCTCCCCCACCTCCTCATCTTTACCCCACAGGGAGAAGAAGAATGATTATTGTTTCTGATGCAGAGCCTCATAACCTCACTGGTTCTCTTCCTCAACCCCCAGCTTGTCCTAAGAGACCAGGGCAGGGGGGATTGGTTGGTAAAGACAATACCACTTAAAGTCTTATTTCTCAACCTCTTTTTTGATGGGCTAGCTGCCAGTATGGTGTGTTCTTCCTCCTTTGAGGACAGTAAATCCCACAGGTTGTTGGTGTTGGTCAATGGGTTAATGTTAGGCTCAATCAGACCCTCTGACTGGAGAGGTTGACTGTTTGCCCTGTAGCCTACTGAACTCAAATGAACCATTTTAAGACTAATATTGGTCATGTTTACATTCAAAATGCAGCTCAGTGGACATTGTATGGACTGCCATCGTCACATTGAAGAAGCAAATACACCAGGTGAGTTCAGACGGTATAAAGCAGTAGCCTGCATGTACCTGCAAGTTAGCCTCTTCCGCTAGGTTATCCATTACCCTACATGGTCCATTTCTATCTGCAACAAGAGGATGCGTGCCAATTTAGCAGGAATGCTTTGCAATGCAGGAAACTTCATGTAGCCTAATATGACCATCATAAAGAAGAGATAAGAACATCTAATATTTCTGTCACCCTCTGCTGATTATTGGGAGTGTAGGTGGACTTCACTTTTACATGATGCATTGATAACATTATATATAGGCTTATGGTATCCACAATGGTCAGAATCATCTCACACCTCTTTGTTGCCCCCACCCCCCTTTCCAATTATAGAGTAGTGCTCAGCTAGCTCTCTCAATTTGACATTGTCATCGAGTGTGCCCAACCGAGACGGAATCCATTGCCCTGGATAACTCTAGCTTCGTCTGCTGCTGCCTCTGCACCCACACTTCCGCTCCGCGAGAGGCAAAAGGCACGCGTCCAGGCGACGGAGGCACTCACAGACACAAAGAAAGGTGGGCCTATCTAACACTAAATGCTTTTTTAAAATCGAGAAATACATATCTATATTGTATTGTTTGGCGCGTCTGAGGGATCGACATTTGGATCTCCACCGTGGATAGGTTATAGCCGTTGGGGTTGAAATTGAGGAAAACGGTCCGTCCTAAAGACTGGACTGAGATCAGCTTTAGCTGCCTATCGAGGGATGCCAATATAAAATCTAATTGTAAAACACATTGGCTTCGGTCTACAGATTCAACTAGTTTGGCATACATGTTCGGCATATTCTCGTATGGGTGATTTGAAGAGCATCTGATTTCAAAGTGAAAGTTTCATCAAGTCAACGAATGCTCAGTGGGAATGAAGAATGAGGAAGGTTCCCCAAACGAATGCGACATCGCCCAATACATTTTAGGCTACATTGGGCTATTTGATCAGTTGAGGAAATTAGGCTACAGGCTACCTCCTCGTCGTTCTTATTTTGCTGTAATGAAATGTAATCATTTCACAATAAGAGCGGAGTGGGCTCCTTTGTTGTAGCACAACTCAGCTAAAATAACGCTTCAGTGCAAACATTAGCTTTAGGTCAGTAGGCTAATCTGTTAGACTGGGGGTAATGGTTTGACGATAAACTCATGTTGAATTGTGTCTGTAAACCTATGAACACATCGTTGGTTGGAGCCTAACAACAATAGGCTAAAGGTCGTATTGATGGCGCTGGTTATTGATAGCCTACATTGAATATTTGCAGTGCTGCTGAAATGGGGGGGGATCTTAGGTGTATTTGTTGTTTTTCTGTGGCCTGAATGTTGCTTTTTGTTTTTGTCTGTACAGATCGGTATGTCGGATGAGGATTCGCGTGCCAGCATTAGTTCTTCTTCCTCAACTCATCAGCTGTTAGAAAAAAACGCGCCTAAGAAACGAGAAGAAAGCAAAGCCAGCATGAGCAAGACTTCCAAACTCCTCTCCACCAGCGCCAAAAGGTAAGGCTGTCAAAAAAATGCAACGTTTCACTGAGTTGATATTTTATAATACCGTAGCTCACTCGCGGCCACTTTTGTTACAATGTATCGTCTTGTCATTGACTGGCGCGTGTCACTATAGTGTTTAATTTACAGTGGACCATTTTCTGAATTCGGTTCTGTATATATAAATATGAACTTCCGAATAATGTTTTTTTTTGTTTACCGTTTTGAATATGTTCTTAACCTTCCTAGTGCATTGTTGTCAAACTGTAAATAGCCTATGATTCAATAGATGACTAACTTATTTGCATATTTATTTTCAGTGTTTATTGTGGTAAGACTAGAGGAAATAAAATAGACTGCACTGTGCCAGATTTTTTTATCTATAGTTATATTTGTCCTCATCCTGATTTACTGTCTGTCTTGATCCTTTGGTAAAATTAACATTCAGGATATTTTGAGTGTCTGCCGTGACAATGTATCTTGTTCCCTATTATTAATCTTCTGTTAGAATCAAGAAGGACTATGTGAGTGACCATTTTCATTTTTGTGCATTATTTCAGAATTCAGAAGGAGTTGGCTGACATTACTTTGGATCCGCCACCGAACTGCAGGTAGGCGCGTGTGTGTGTGATTTTAGCATGTAAATGTTGGTGGGGAAAACAACATTTTGGGGGGGTGGGGGGGGGTGCATGCTAGTAAAGCCACTACACAACTCTGAACAATAGATTAATTGCGCTATAACGGTGCACACAAACTGTTAGCGCCTACATAAAGCTGTCCCAACAGCAGTCCAAACACCTTACCACTGCTACACCTGGCTATCAGCGGAGCCTTGTCTGACAGCGAAACAGTTTATTCAGCCTCATTTACTGCCTTTTTAAAAACATAGCAGATATGGCTGACTTGCTTCAACAAATGTGGTTTCTACTGTCAATTGAGTTGCACAAACTATGGCATAAGTGGATGACAAGCGGATAAGAGGCAATCCGTAATTTTCGATTAAGACATTAATGAGCGAGCTAGAACGGACGTAGTCAAAATAACTATTTGTTCAGCACTTTTGAAATGTACAGTACCAGAATTCAGAACATGGGCCGTTCTTACAGTGTTCTCTCTGTACACCAAGTCAGAACTGTAGGATAAATAAAGGGGGCATAGAAGCAGACATTGAAGCATTTAGCTACACTCGCATTAACTCGCATTAACATCTGCTAACCATGTGTATGTGACAAACAAAATTTGATTTGAAAGCTCTTAAAATATTTGATGATTACATTTCTTTAAAACAGGTTATAGGCTTCATGTGCACCACCTAGTCAGAACAATAGGTGAAATTAAGAGGGGAAAATAGACCAAATTATTAGGGTGAGGCATATGGGCTACTAACAGCTTACTACACAACATACTTAATATTACTTTCTTAGCTACAGTATATATATCTCCCCAGCATATTACATAATTTATACAGCAGTATAAAATACATTTTTGGACTCACCATGTGCTGTGCCCACTTGAACAGGAAGGTGGCGCGGCGGTTCTTCATGGGCAAATTTTGTCATCAAAGTCTGGCATTCTCTGGATTTATGGTGCTTTCATGACAACTGGGAACTCTGAAAAAAACAAGGTCGAATCACAATGACATCAGTGATCTTCAGGTCTAGAAAGAGGTCTGAGTTTCCGACTTACATTTCCGAGTTGGATGACCGTACAAAACGTATTTTGCCAGTCGGAGCCAGTTTTTTTTCCTGAGTTCCCAGTTGTCTTGCACTCACTGAAGTCAGATTTCCCAGTTATGAGTTAAGTTGTTTTTTTAGAAATCATGCTCGATTGACAGCATGGCCAATGTTGAATGTTTATCATTGGAAGACCCTTTAAACCCAGAATTGGGACCATAAATCCACTCAACCCACTCCACTGAAGAGTAGGCTAGTGATTGCTTTGAAATGCTTGCAGTTAGCCACTGATTCCTTCCAAACCACTCATTGTTGAATTTGCTATTTCCAACTTGTTGTGTAATGTTTATGTCCAATGGCCGAGGAGCACCGATACGTTTTATCTATAATTTCTCTTCATATGACAAGGATCAAAAAGGATTTGCCAGTAGATTGTCGACTTTGATGGTGACTGCTAGCTAAGATTTTATAAGTATGATGTCCAATCAAAGCTACTGTAGATATAATGTGATTTGACGTCATTTTATCTGTGGCCAATGACCTTGAGCCTTCTTGGATGGGCACTTCTAATGTAACTCTATGGCAGCACCCAAGGGGCTTGAATTTTTCGACCTCTGGCCTTAGATTTGCCGGTGACTTAGTGTCCCCATGAGTGACAGAACATTGAGCCAATCCCGGCGCAATTAGAGAACATTACTAACCCCTACGCTCCGTATTTTCAGAGGCATGATGCACACAGTTCTTCTGACATGCATCCTGGAAGGCCAGTAAAGTGGGAGAGAAGAGATGTGCTACACACACACACACACACACACACACACACACACACACACACTCTCTCTAGAGAGACAGGAGATGTACAAGCAGTTCCTTGTCGTGTGTTATTGAACCTTGAAGGCCACTGAGGGAGTTAATCTCTGTATGTATATCTTCAATGAGGTCAGAATTTATGCTCACCTGCTGACAAGCTGCTGTGCTGCGGTCAGTCTACACTTGCCAGTCTACACACACTTAGGGAACTGTGGGTCATGATGATCCTGTCTAGACCCTGAGAAGTGAGCTGATTACATGTTGGCGCAGCTCTCCAGACCACCAGTTGGACACACATACAAACCAGTTCCAAAACAGACATTTAGCTAGCTGATGACCCTGGCATATGACTGCTATGGATTTGGCAGAGGCTGGCTCACTCAACATGTCAGAGAGTAATGGCATGTTTTGAGACAGGAGCTTTGTGCTCTGCAGCTGGAAAGGACCATGAAGGAAGGAATCCTATTTGACTGACTCTAGTCATTCTATCCATTGGTGGGTTTTGTGGCCTGCTCTAGTCTAGTGTAGTGGGCTACTATGGTGCTGCTGTGGTATTGGAAAGTGGAAGGAGCTCTGGTTAATCCAGAGGGATTATGGGGGTTTATAACCACATCACCACGTGTTGCCCAGATGCTTGGAACCCAGTGAACTAAAGAGGGGGTTTTGGGGGGGCTGACCCAGTGAACTAAAGAGGGGGTTTTGGAGGGGCTGACCCAGTGAACTATGTTCCAACCAGACATTCTGCTGCCACCTTAGTGACTTGACGGTTGTGTCATAGAATGGAAGTAATTGAGTGAACCATGCTTGTGTGACGAGTCGCCTTGCCTGAGACCTGAAGACGGGCATTAGCTTCTTGAGTTAATGCCTAGGCTTTAGCTCATCAGACTAGTACAGTCTTATGGCTCGGAGTGACAATGTGAAAACATCCAAGCCAGCCCAGTATGCCTACAGTGCAGGTAGTGAGTGTGAAAAGGATATTTGTGGCCTTGGACCTATCTTTAGATACACTATACATTCTTTGCACGAGGGAATTTATATAGTGGTTTAGTCAGTAGTTTTCATTAATCTATCAGTTGGTTTTCCTGAACTGGATGTTTTCTGCCATAGCAAGCATGTCATGTTTTCTGGCCACTACATGGCAAGTTCCTCAGATGACATTCATCAAAAGCTAATTATACTTGACACGGGGAATGCCACACACACACTCCAGCCTTGTTCTATTTTTAAATGGTCTTGTGTCGTCATAGTGCTAACATCACACACTCGTTTCCTTCTCCCTCCCCCTCACATGCTCTCTCCCTCCCCCTCACATGCTCTCTCCCTCCCCCTCACATGCTCTCTCCCTCCCCCCTCACATGCTCTCTCCCTCCCCCTCACATGCTCTCTCCCTCCCCCCTCACATGCTCTCTCCCTCCCCTCACATGCTCTCTCCCTCCCCCTCACATGCTCTCTCCCTCCCCCTCACATGCTCTCTCCCTCCCCCTCACATGCTCTCCCCCCCCCTCACATGCTCTCTCCCTCCCCCTCACATGTTCTCTCTCCCTCCCCCTCACATGTTCGCTCTCCCTCCCCCTCACATGTTCTCTCTCCCTCCCCCTCACATGTTCTCTCTCCCTCCCCCCTCACATGTTCTCTCTCCCTCCCCCTCACATGTTCTCTCTCCCTCCCCCCACATGTTCTCTCCCCCTCCCCCTCACATGTTCGCTCTCCCTCCCCCTCACATGTTCGCTCTCCCTCCCCCCCTCACATGTTCTCTCTCCCTCCCCCTCACATGTTCTCTCTCCCTCCCCCTCACATGTTCTCTCTCCCTCCCCCTCACATGTTCTCCCTCCCCCTTCACATGTTCTCTCTCCCCCTCACATGTTCTCTCCCTCCCCCTCACATGTTCTCTCCCTCCCCCTCACATGTTCTCTCCCTCCCCTCTCACATGTTCCCCCTCCCCCTCACATGTTCTCTCCCTCCCCCTCACATGTTCTCTCCCTCTCCCCCTCACATGTTCTCTCCCTCCCCCTCACATGTTCTCCCCTCCGCTCTCTCTCCCCCCCCTCACATGCTCTCTCTCCCTCCCCCTCACATGCTCTCTCTCCCTCCCCCTCACATGCTCTCTCTCCCTCCCCCTCACATGCTCTCTCCCTCCCCCCCTCACATGCTCTCTCTCCCTCCCCCTCACATGCTCTCTCACCCCCTCTCTCCCTCCCCCTCACATGCTCTCTCTCCCTCCCCCTCACATGCTCTCTCTCTCCCCCTCGCATGTTCTCTCCTCCCTCCCCCTCGCATGTTCTCTCCTCCCTCCCCCTCACATGTTCTCTCCTCCCTCCCCCTCACATGTTCTCTCCTCCCTCCCCCTCACATGTTCTCTCCTCCCTCCCCCTCACATGCTCTCTCCTCCCTCCCCCTCACATGCTCTCTCCTCCCTCCCCCCTCACATGCTCTCTCCTCCCTCCCCCTCACATGCTCTCTCTCCCCCCTCACCCCCTCCCCCACATGCTCTCTCCCCCCCTCACATGCTCTCTCTCCCTCCCCCTCACATGCTCTCTCACCTTCATTTGTTTCCTTAGCTGCTCTTTGGCTACTACTCCCTTGCACTTTTTTTTCTAGCACTTGTTTTCCTTTCTTTGACAAACACACTCTCCCTCCCTGTCCCTCCCTTCAGGATGTAGCCCCTGGGTGTCTGGCCTTGCGGTGGCGTCTCATTGGATTCTTGACATTCTCAGAGTTAAGGCTCATGATAGTAATTGAACATTGAAAGCTTGGTGTGTGTGTGTGTGTGACTGCTCTGTGACTGGGATAGTGGTCAAAAAAACAAATATGAAATGTTGTTTTACAAGGTCAGCCATAGTAGTACGGCACCCCTGGCGCAAACTAGCGTTAAGCGCCTTGCTCAAGGGCACATGGACAGCTTTTTCACCTTGTTGGCTCGGGTATTTGAGCCAGTGACCTTTTGGTTACTTGCCCAATGCTCTCACCGCTAGGCTACCTGCCGCCCTAAGCTTGCAGAACCTGGTATTCCCAGGCAGTTTTCCATCCAAGTACTAACCAGGCCCGACCCTGCTTACCTTCCTAGATCAGATGAGAAGAGAAAACAGTGGGTTCCAATTGTGTTCTTACTGCCTCTTACTCACCCCCTCACTCTCACCCCCCTCACTGTGTAGCCCCAGCATTGACTGCTGGCTAATGAGTGTTGTGTCTGTGTGTGTGCTTCTAAAGGTGTTTTCACTTCAGGAAGCGTGCCAGTAGTTATTGTAAGCCATCTGAGGTGCTTGTGATTCTTTGTTTACTCCCTCTAGTGTACTCTGAGCTAATGTTTAGAGTGAGAGATTGCGAGCCAAGGATTTTTTTCTCCTCTTGACACAAAATGGAGTGTTACTGTTCCAGAGTGTTGAAGTTGTTGTATGTGTGACTGTGATGGCTGCTGTCTAAGTCTCTGTAAAGCTTTTCATATCTCTAAAAAGGACTCCCCACTGGGGAGGAAGTGTCTAGCCCATGCTGTGTTGTTAGCGAGCGTTAAAAACCCAAAGTACTGCTGCTACCTACTGTACCTCTGAGCTGGTATTTCTGAAAGGAGTTGTGTTTATTCGGGAGTCATGATCATTGGAGTGGGACCCAGTGTTGGGATAATGGAGGCTGTTTTGCTTGCTGTGTTCATGGTCCGTTGGGAAAGTGTTGCCTTATTTTATTTAGTTAACCTTTATTTTGACAGGGAGTCAATATTGAGACCAAGGTCTGTTTTCCAGAAGAGCCCTGTTTAGCACAACAACACATTAAAACACATGAGTTGTTTTTTAATCGCTTTAGTACAATACTGAACAAAAATATAAACGCTACATGAAACAATTTCAAATATTTTACTGAGTTACAATTCATATAAGGAACTCGGATAATTGAAATGAATTCATTAGGCCCCAATCTATGGATGTCACATGACTAGTAATACAGATATGCATCTGTTGGTTACAGATGAAAAAAAAAATAATAATTAAAGGTAGGGGCATGGATTAGAAAACCAGTTAGTATCTGGTGTGACCACCATTATGCAGTGCGACACATCTCCTTCGCATAGAGATGATCAGGCTGTTGATTGTGGCCTGTGGAATGTTGTCCAACTCTTCAATGGCTGTGCCAAGTTGCTGGATATTGGCGGTAACTGGAACACGGTGTCGTACATGTCGATCCAGAGCATCCAAACATGCTCAATGGGTGGCATGTCTGATGAGTATGTATGCAGGCCATGGAAGAACTGGGACATTTTTAGCTTCCAGGAATTGTGTACCGACCCTTGCGACATGGGGCCCATGCATTATCATGCTGAAACATGAGGTGATGGTTGCAGATGACTGGCACGACAATTGCCATTAAAATGTCCATCAATAAAATGCCCATACCATAACCCCACCGCCACCATGGGGCACTTGTTCACAACGTCAGCAAAAATCAGCAAACCTCTCACCCACGCAACACCATACACGTGGTCTGGGGTTGTGAGGCCGGTTCAAATTACGTACTGCCAAATTCTCTAAAACAATGTTGGAGGCTTATTGTAGAGAAATTAACATTAAATTATCTGGCAACAGCGCTAATGGACATTCCTGCAGTCAGCATGCCATTGTGCAGTCCCTCAATATAGACATCTGTGGCATTGTGTAGTGTGACAAATCTGCACATTTTAAGAGTGGACTTTTTTTTGTACCCAGCACAAGGTGCATCTGTGTGATGATCATGCTGTTTAATCAGCTTCTTGATATGACACACCTGTCAGGTGGATGGATGATTTTGGCAAATGAGAAATGCTCACTAACAGGGATGTAAACTAATTTGTGCACAATTTGAGAGAAATAAGCTTTTTATGCGTCTGGGATATTTTACTTCAGCTCATGAAACATGAGACCAACACATTACATGTTGCGTTTTATATTTTTCTTCAGTATATATATTTTCACTGCAGTACCTATATAGACCCATAGGGAGCCTATAGACCCCGGTTGTATACCCCTGCCCTAGAGGCACCAATTCCGTCAATTTTAAAGGGCATTGGCGATCATTCCACATGTAAGGTGCAAAAAAAACAAAAAGCAGTTGGACCCAACTCAGTGGAACTGGAAGGGATCTCCAGAGATGGCCATCCCTGAGGCCGGGTCTGGTATCTCGTACTTCTAGAAGTTAACAATGAAGTAAGATACTGAGGAAGTATCTTACTTCATTGTTAAAGCAGGAGGGCTTTATAAACTAGAGTGCAACGCATCGATCTACGAGACTTCAAAGAGGGCCAGCCTATTGCCCGTAATAAAATGTAGTGCGCTATGATAAACTGTCCATTGGCTTCAATACAGTGGCAGCTGTATTCATAATCCTATACACAATATCCCCATAGTCTATAATAATATGAATGTCGACTGAATTATTTGTATTCTCCTATTTAATGAAAGGCATGACCTATTCCTATAAAATCTCTGAATGAAGAAAACAGCCTTGAAGCATTCCCATTACTCCTGGAATGCTTGGTAAATATTATCTTTACGTTACTGAAAAGAAGGTTCACTCACAGGCCGATTACCCCCCCCAAAAAATATTAGATATTATTCTATGTATACTGCATCTCTGTGCGATTGCCATTATCAGGAATGGGTAGTGTGTCTTCAGTCTTTCAGCCGCTCTGTTGAAGTGGCATCATTATGCTATCTATTTTGTTATGACAGCCTAGTGTACATTGCACTGTTTCTGGTTAGTGCTATATAAAGAGGTAGTGCTAGCAGCTGCTAATGGGTTCGAGATGATGTGATGACACATAAAGAGGACAGTATCTGCACTTAGACATATCCCTGGCAAGCCAAGGTGTCAAGTGAGAGTTGAGATACAGACTGAAGTCAGGAGTTGCATGCATTATGCTGGCCCCTGATACAACTGGCCTGTACTCTCACAGGGATGACCATTTATATTTACACTTGGAAGATTATCCCCTGTTGTTTGCAAAAAGAGTCCAAATAAACAAACAAGACACAGTATCACAGAAGTAAACAAAAGCGTTTTGGAGAATCAGAAAAAGCTGTTATTCCACTTGTTACCTGACTGATGCATTGAGTGTAGACATTTTGATGGTTCTTCATCACAAACACAGTCTCCCAGCTGAAATGTGGACTGATCTTGCCCCACCTTTCCTTTCTCTCTGTCTGTATCCTTTCTGAGGTCAGAAAAGAAGCCCCTGCCTGTTATTGAACTGAATGACAACACAACAGTGACTATTAGTGTGGCATATTGAACTGAACGACTACATTGACTGCAGCATGCCATATCACCCCTGCCGGGAACACTACGTGACATTTGTCTGTTGGGGTGGAGAACAGACTCTCTTCTGTGGCTCTGCTGTGTATCACACACATCTGTTGTCAGGCAGAGAAACCACACAGGCTGGATGTTTTCATGTGAAATGATACAATACTTCTATATACAGATTTTTGGCATAGAATTAGGATCTGTATTTTAGGCTGACACTATCCTGTGTTTTTGGCATAGAATTAAGTACTGTATTTTATACAGAGACTGTCCTGTGTTTTTGGCATAGAATTAAGTACTGTATTTTATACAGAGACTGTCCTGTGTTTTTGGCATAGAAATAAGTACTGTATTTTATAAAGAAACTGTCCTGTGTTTTTGGCATCAAAGTATTTTTGGGGGGTGATAGGCATAAAATTAAGTGTTATGTTTTCACATTGATTTCTAATTAGCTTTGCTGTTAGCATCAATGCAAAACATGCATTTTGGTCGATGAGTAATGACAAGGCGTTTTTCGTCGTAGACTATTTCTGTGTTTACATTACTCAATACTGGTGGGTGGCGTTAATCCAGTGGACTATCAGAAGCTCCATTCAACCCCTGTCAACTTGTCTTATGTCACTGAGCAAATAAACTGCATAGCACTATAGCTTTGTTTTGGTTTTACTACGAGGCGATGACCTGACTCGTGGCAGGTTGCGCTGGTAATGAGCTACATCGATAATGCTGTGGATTATATATATTAATATATATATATATATAAGGAATTATTATTACAATGATGCCTACATTTCAGTTTTTCTGTTTTCTGATACACAAGTATTAGCATTTTAATGTGTTAGTTAACCTTCACTTTTGTGAGCTAGTTATTAGTTTGAGATCAGATATTTTAAAAGCCTCAATCTCTATAAATCATATAGCCTGTGTGTTTGTATGTTCTACAGAGAAACCAAGTGTAAAGCACTATATTATTGCATTCCTTCATCACATTCTGTCATCTTGTCTTTCACCCTTCATTTCTCCAATGCCATGAAACAGTGCAATGTACCTATGTTGCCTGTTTGTGTGTTTGCAGTGCGGGTCCAAAAGGAGACAACATCTATGAGTGGAGATCCACCATCCTGGGACCACCAGGCTCTGTATACGAGGGAGGAGTCTTCTTCCTAGATATCGCCTTCACACCAGACTACCCCTTCAAACCACCCAAGGTAAAGACTCCAGTCAAAACAACTCAAACAATGAATAGAACACTCCTCGATTACACAGCTTTGTAGGCTACCACTTTCTCACTAGAGAAGGGAACTTGTTATTGCAAAGTTGACCGCTGGAGGGAGCGATTGCACTTGGATGTTATTGAAATGCAGGGTCTCTAGTTCTTTCTGCAAATTGCAAACAGTTAATGGTCAATTTAACCAAACCAACCAACCAAACCAGACTCCAAAGGCTTGAATAGAAATGTGGCTTCCATGATTAGACTGAGTTTCCATCCTCCAAGCATTGTTGAGCAGATTATTTTGGTGTTTCTTTCAGGATCTACCAGTGTAACGTCAATAACAGTCAGGGTGTATTGATCTAGAGAAACTTAGTTGTTTCCTTGTATTTACTGCCTGGCTGTGCACAGGGCTTCATACAGACAGACAGACAGACACACGCACTCCTATAGCTGCTGTCTGAGAACAGGGTACACAAACACCACAGACTAGACTAGCAGATCCACTCCACACCTAGGGATAGCCTGGGAGCACAGTTATGGAGCACAGTTTCCACAAGCAGGCCAGCATGGTTAGTCACTCATGAAGTGATTGAGAGAGAATGAGTCAGCTAGGGAGATAGAGGGGGAGAGTGTGATTGAGTCAATGGGTGCGTCTCCAATGTCACTCCCACTCTGATCCCTCCACTGTTCAGGCAGGCAGCCCGGAGGTCAGAGGTGGCTCCCTAATGATGTTTAGTCTCTTGTCTTCCTAATGTTTCACTCCTCTTCTTCTGTGTTACTGGCACAAAGAGATGCTCAGCTCCCGAAGGACTGGAAAAAGCACATAAACCACAGGGTGCATTGATCTACAGTTTGTCAGAGGTTTACATGCACCTTAGCCAAATATATTTAAACTCAGTTTTTCACAATTCATGACATTTAATCCTAGTAAAAATTCCTGTCTTAGGTCAGTTAGGATCACCACTTTATTTTAAGAATGTGAAATGTCAGAATAATAGTAGAGAGAATGATTCATTTCAGCTTTTATTTCTTTCATCACATTCCAAGTGGGTCAGAAGTTTACATACACTCAATTAGTATTTGGTAGCATTGCCTTTAAATTGTTTAACTTGGGTCAAATATTTCGGATAGCCTTCCACAAGCTTCCCACAATAAGTTGGGTGAATTTTGGCCCATTCCTCCTGACAGAGCTGGTGTAACTGAGGCAGGTTTGTAAGCCCTCCTTGCTCACACACGCTTATTCAGTTGTGCACACAAATTTTCGGTGGGATTGAGGTCAGGGCTTTGTGATGGCCACTCCAATACCTTGACTTTGTTGTCCTTAAGCCATTTTGCCACAACTTTGGAAGTATGCTTGGGGCCATTGTCCATTTGGAAGACCCATTTGCGACCAAGGTTTAACTTCCTGACTGATGTCAAGATGTTGCTTCAATATATCCACATAACTTTTCTACCTCATGATGCCATCTATTTTGTGAAGTGCACCAGTCCCTCCTGCAGCAAAGCACCCACACAACATGATGCTGCCACCCTCGTGTTTCACTGTTGGGATGATGTTCTTCGGCTTGCAAGCCTACCCCTTTTTCCTCCAAACGTAACGATGATCATTATGTCCAAACAGTTCAATTTTTGTTTCATCAGACCAGAGGACATTTCTCCAAAAAGTCTGATATTTGTCCCCATGTGCAGTTTCAAACCGTAGTCTGGCTTTTTATGGCGGTTTTGGAGCTGTGGCATCTTCCTTACTGAGTGGCCTTTCAGGTTATGTCGATGTAGGACTCGTTTTACTGTGGATTTAGGTACCTGTTTCCTCCAGCATCTTCACCAGGTCCTTTGCTGTTGTTCTGGGATTGATTTGCACTTTTCGCACCAAATTACGTTCATCTCTAGGAGACAGAACGCGTCTCCTTCCTGAGCGGTATGACGGTTGCGTGTTCCCATGGTGTTTATGCTTGCGTACTATTGTTTGTACAGATGAACGTGGTACCTTCAGGCGTTTGGAAATTGCTCCCAAGAATTAACCAGACTTGTGGAGGTCTACAATTATTTTTCTAATGTCTTGGCTGATTTCTTTTGACTTTCCCATGATGTCAAGCAAAGAGGCACTGAGTTTGAAGGTAGGCCTTGAAATACATCCACAGGTACACCTCCAATTGACTCAAATTATGTCAATTAGCCTATCAGAAGCTTCTAAAGCCAGACATAATTTTCTGGACTTTTCCAAGCTGTTTATAGGCACAGTCAACTTAGTGTATGTAAACTTCTGACCCACTGGAATTGTGATACAGTGAAATAATCTGTCTGGAAACAATTGTTGGAAAAATGACTTGTCATGCACAAAGTAGATGTCCTAACTCACTTGCCAAAACTATAGTTAACAAGAAATTTGTGGAGTGGATGAAAAACAAGTTTTAATGACTATGTGTATGTAAACTTCTGACTTCAACTGTAGATTAACTGTGTTGTATCCTAGGTGACGTTCCGTACCAGGATTTACCAGTGTAACACCAATGACAGTCGGGTGTATTGATTTCTAGAGAAATGTTGTTTCCTAGGTGACATTCCGTACCAGGATCTACCACTGTAACATCAACAGTCAGGGTGTGATCTGTCTGGACATCCTGAAGGACAACTGGAGCCCCGCCCTCACCATCTCCAAGGTGCTGCTGTCCATCTGCTCCCTGCTCACTGACTGCAACCCTGGTAAGAATTAAGACACCATATACTACTGTAATGCGTGTTCAATTTAAATGAATTAATTACAGTGGCTGATTTGACGAGCATGGTAGTCTTATTTCAAACATTGTCATGTGGAATTCCATGTGTATACGTGCTGGCTGGTCAAAGCTATAGTTGATGCCTTATCTATAACTCTGTTATCTCCACCCCTCACAGCTGACCCTCTGGTAGGAAGCATCGCCACCCAGTACACAACCAACAGACCAGAGCACGACAGGATAGCCAAACAGTGGACCAAGAGATACGCCACATAGACACACAGGACTGGGTCGTATTCATTAGGGACTGAAACGGGGAGGAACTACTTGGAATTGTCCAATAAGAAACGTTCATTTCTGTTTCCCATTGCAAAACGTTTTCTGTTGCATGTCCTAATGACTACAATCCGGGGCAACATGAGGGGGAGGTGTCGTCTTTCTGGGATGACTCGGGGACTGTCAGGTTGGGGGAAACGGGAGCTTGGAGACTAGGGAAGGATTTTTCTTGAAATTTGTCTTATCTCCTGATATTTTGTTCATGGTCTTTAAGTTCTCGGCCCGTATATTATAATGAAGATTTTGGTAATAATGCTTTTCAATGTTTCCTTAACGTTCTGTAAATGATTTTTTTGCTAATTGTACTACGAAATGAAATTAATTTGAAATTGTTGGACTGCTTGTATAAAGGTGTGACACTGGTTTTCTGGTAGAATTCCTAATCTCATGTCAACGTGAATTTCACATAATAAAGTAACCGTTGGTGTAAGAGCTCTTGCATATCTATCATTTCATCTGCTATAACATATTGCTGAAACATTGGTATTTAGCCTATACAGCAGATAATGTCTAGGTGTGTTGCTGATATACAGTCATTGTTCAATGACGTTCAAACAGAAATGTGCATATGTCAGGAAGCAGATGGACAGCAACAAACAAAACCAACTAAGTAGCAGCATAAAATATTACATTTATTTAGCTAGGTCTCACACAAGACATGAAGGACACAGGCAATGTTCAAATTATCCCTCCATCCTCAGTGTTCAATTCACTGAATTGAAAGAAAACTACTTTCAGAAATATGGTGGAAACTCCTGGCCTATGCCTCCACCAATCCAATGCTTCTACGTTTGTAGTACTGAACGAGTGTACACCTCAGGAGAGAGGATATTATTTGGACACATGACAGAAGCCACATTTCATCCCATTCCTACCCGCTAGGAATTAAGTTTAGTAAAGTGACAAATAAATTAGGTAAATAAAACATGTACAAAGCTAAACTACACAGCTTTTGTATTAACAAATACACAAAAACAACCATTTACAGACATTTAATAATCAGACATGAGCAACATACCTGATCAAGGTCGTACCATTGTTTTTTTTATTGCTACCGGGCCATACACTAGGTAGTATCTAGTAATATGCCATACACTAGGTAGTATCTAGTAATATGCCATACACTAAGTAGTATCTAGTAATATGCCATACACTAGATGGTAGTAGGCCATACACTAGGTAGTATCTAGTAATATGCCGTACACTAGATGGTAGTAGGCCATACACTAGGTAGTATCTAGTAATATGCCATACACTAGATGGTAGTAGGCCATACACTAGGTAGTATCTAGTAATATGCCATACACTAGATGGTAGTAGGCCATACACTAGGTAGTATCTAGTAATATGCTGTACACTAGATGGTAGTAGGCCATACACTAGGTAGTATCTAGTAATATGCCATACACTAGATGGTAGTAGGCCATACACTAGGTAGTATCTAGTAATATGCCATACACTAGATGGTAGTAGGCCATACACTAGGTAGTATCTAGTAATATGCCGTACACTAGATGGTAGTAGGCCATACACTAGGTAGTATCTAGTAATATGCCATACACTAGATGGTAGTAGGCCATACACTAGGTAGTATCTAGTAATATGCCGTACACTAGATGGTAGTAGGCCATACACTAGGTAGTATTTAGTAATATGCTGTACACTAGATGGTAGTAGGCCATACACTAGGTAGTATCTAGTAATATGCCGTACACTATATGGTAGTAGGCCATACACTAGGTAATATGCCTCACTCTAAAGGCGCATTAGATGGGCCTAGACCTTGCTGTACAGCGGCTACTATAGCCATCGCATAGGATGGGACACACTGAAACCAGAGGGGTGTATGACACCACAAAGCAGGCTCACTCATTTAGCCAGCTCACTTTGATAAACATTAAGATACATCTCTTGATTTGCTAGTCAATAAAAAATTAAATAAAAAGCTCTTAATATGGGTTGTTGGTTGTCTATGGAATGTAGAGTCATGGTGATATGAAGTCAGAATATTAATTGAAGTTGGCTGGCTAACTCATCAACCCTACTCTGTAACATCTCCCCCCTGAAGTACTTGGAACTTAGGTGCTCTTGAGGTTGAGTTCAGTTCATATGTCGTTGGACGCCGTGCCCTTGCTCTTGCGTCCTGGAAGAGGGAAGGCAGACTTGCTCTGAGGCTGTGTGAGGCGGCTGGTGAGCATGGTGAAGGGTTCGATGAGAGAGTTCCTCTCAGTGACGCTGACCTCCCAGAGCTTGACCTTCTCCCCCCGCGCCCACTGCTGCGCTGCCTCCTGCTCCACCTGACGACGCTCACGCAGGTCTGTCTTGTTCCCTAGCACGATCACCATCACCTGGAGGAAGACGGCGGAAGAGGGGACACTCCAACTAAACTCAACAACAATAGTATGAGGTTCTGGTTTGTGTTTTGGTTTACATTTGGGGGTTTTCTGGACAATGTGCTTCTGCTTGCCATTTGGAGTCTACGCCGGGTTAGAATAAAACCACTGTGACAACTGTTGATGTAAATAGGGCTTTATGAATACATTTGATTGATTGATTGATTAGCTGTTTGTGACCAAAACAATAAATGAAACCTGGCTCATTTGACTACAATGATAAAATCACACACACTTATCAATCCTTAGGGAGAGTTTCAATCATTCACAATCCCAGTACCTCTTTCTTGTCTCTGGACTTGTCTATTTCCTTCTTGAGGACGTCCACCCTCTTAAAGGACTCCAGGCTGTCCACACTGTAGACCAGCACAAAGCCGTCTGCCACAGAGTAGTAGTGCTTGGGAAGGTCCAGGCCGTCGTGGAGCCCCCTGGTGTCATAGAGACGTAACTGTTCCTTTACACCACGATCCGTTTCCACCGATGCCACATACACATCCTCCTGGGTCTCAGTGGACTCTGAACCTGCAACAGACAGGAGACAATGGATCATTCAATGGTTGTGTTCAACACAACAGTCTAGTCCCACCCCCATGCTTCACAGTAGGTATGGTGTTCTTTGGATGCAACTCAGCATTCTTTGTCCTCCAAACACGACGAGTTGAGTTTTTACCAAAAAGTTATATTTTGGTTTCATCTGACCATATGACATTCTCCCAATCTTCTTCTGGATCATCCAAATGCTCTCTAGCAAACTTCAGACAGGCCTGGACATGTACTGGCTTATTAAGCAGGGGGACTTGGCCATAGTGGAGTTTGGAGTGTGACTATTTGAGGTTGTGGACAGGTGTCTTTTATACTGATAACAAGTTCAAACAGGTGCCATTAATACAGGTAACGAGTGGAGGACAGAGGAGCCTCTTAAAGAAGAAGTTACAGGTCTGTGAGAGCCAGAAATCTTGCTTGTTTGTAGGTGACCAAATACTTATTTTCCACCATAATTTGCAAATAAATTCATAAAAATCCTACAATGTGATTTTCTGGATTTTTTTTTTTCTTCTCTTTTTGCCTGTCATAGTTGAAGTGTACCTATGATGAAAATTACAGGCCTCTCTCATCTTTTTAAGCGGGAGAACTTGCACAATTGGTGGCTGACTAAATACTTTTTTGCCCCACTGTATTTAGTAGTAGTTATTGCGGGTGTAGTGAAATGCTTGTGTTCCTAGCTCCAACAGTGCAGTAATATCTAATCATTCACAACAATACACACAAATCTAAAAGTAAAACAATGGAATTAAGAAATATATAAATATTAGGATGAGCAATGTCGGAGTGTTTGTGTGTGTATATATGTATATATGATGGAATGTATAGACACTGGACAGTATGTGGATAGAATATTTAGTATATCTGTAGAATACATAGGATAGAATAGTACATATACACCAATAGTTGAATACGATGGCATTGACTAGAATACAGTATATACATATGAAATGAGTAAAACAGTATGTAAACATTATTAAAGTGACCAGTGTTCCATCATTATTCTTTTTTAGATGTTTTGTTGTATTTTTCCCCCCCAATTTCGTCATATCCAATTACAATCTTGTCTCATCACTGCAACTCCCCAACTGGCTTGGGGGAGGCAAAGGTCGAGTCATGCATCCTCCGATACATGACCCGCCAAACCCTGAAGTCAGCCGAACCAATGTGTCGGAGGAAACACTGTTCAACTGACAACCGAAGTCAGCCTGCAGGCGCCCGGCCCACCATAAGGAGTCGCTAGAGCGTGATGAGACAAGTAATGCCCCCCCGGGCAAACCCTCCCCTAACCCGGACGACGCTGGGCCAATTGTGCGCTGCTCTGTGGGACTCCCGGTCACGGCTGGTTGTGACACAGCCTGGGATCGAATCCGGGTATCTAGTGATGCCTTAGACGGCTGCGCCACTCGGGAGGCCAGTGTTCCATTATTAAAGTGAGTAGTGATTCCATGTCTATAGAGCAGCAGCCTCTAAGGTGCAAGGTTGAGTAACCGGGTGGTAGCCAGCTAGTGACAGTGACTAAGTTCAAGGCAGAGTACTGGGTGGAGGCCGGATAGTTATGGCTATTTAACAGCCTGATGGCCTTGAGATAGAAGCTGTTTTTCAGTCTCTCGGTTCCAGCTTTGATGCACCTGTACTGGCCACAGGCCGTGGCTCAGGTGGTTGATGTCCTTGATCTTTTTGGTCTTCCTGTGACATTGGGTACTGTAGGTGTCCTGGAGGGCAGGCAGTGTGATCTGTTGGGCAGACCGCACCACCCTCTAGAGAGCCCTGCGGTTGCAGGCGGTGCAGTTGCCGTACCAGGCGGTGATACAGCACAACAGAATGCTATCAATGGTGCATCTGTAAAATTTTGTGAGGGTCTTAGGGGCCAAGCCAAACTTCTTCAGACTCCTGAGGTTGAAGAGACACTGTTGCGCCTTCTTCATCACACTATCTGTATGTTTGGACCATTTCAGATTGTCAGTGATGTGTACGCCGAGGAACTTGAAGCTTTTCACCTTCATGATGTGAATGCGGGTACTCCCTCGGCTGTCTCCTGAAGTCCACAATCAGCACCTTTGTTTTGTTGACGTTGAGGGAGAGTATATTTTCCTTGCACCACTTCGACAGGGCCCTCACCTCCTCCCTGTAGGCTGTCTCATCATTGTTGGTAATCAGGCCTACTACTGTTGTGTCGTCTGCAAACTTGATGATTGAGTTAGAGGCATGCGTGGCCATGCAGTCAGGGGTGAACAGGGAGTATAGGAGGGGGCTGAGCATTTACCCTTATGGCACCCCTGTGTTGAAGATCAGCGTAGTGGAGGTGTTGTTGCCTACCTTCACCACCTGGGGGTGGCCCGTCAGGAAGTCCATGACCCAGTTGCACAGGGCAGGGTTCAGACCCAGGTCCCAGAGCTTAATGATGACCTTGGAGGGTGTCTTGTTTTGCACACTTTGTACAAAATAATAAAATGCAGTACTACAGGATATTTCTTAACGTAGCTCTTTATTAGCTAGCTATAACTGGCATGTTCACGTATCGCCAACCAGGATCAAACTGACCATGACCTAACCATTTGGGTGGTCTTAACCAATCATAGCACAGTATGATATGGCGGTAAAATGCATCCAATTACAATTCAGTATGTTTACACATATGAATATTACAGAGGGTACTGTGGTGTTGAAGCCTGAGCTATAGTAAATGAACAGCAATCCGACGTCTGCATTGGCCGTGCAGCATTTACAGTGATACGGCCTCTGCAGAAGTCAGGGCATTCATACTTCTTGGCTTCGAGGAGCAATGCAGAGCTGTTGTGAAGTAAGTGAGTTTGTGTTTAAACAGGACCTCCCTCCCTCCCCTACCATCAGCCAATCATGTCAATGCAGAGTTATGTGGAGCCCTCTGCATTGTTACAACATTTGAGATGAGCACAGCAATGTAGTATGTAGCTCATTGGGTCACACCATCCATAAGGCGCCTCTGACCACATTTTCGGATCAAGCATAAATTGTCTCTTCATTGGTTATAAGGCCACAACAAGCCCACACCATGCTGGATGGTCTTTATCAGTTCTCTGCTTCACCCCAGATCATGGTCTTCAATTCACCTTCATATGAAGCCATGCATATACTTAGTCACAGATTTAACCTGCTAAAGTTGCACAGTGAAAGAAAAGTAGAACGCTGTCTTGCTCCAAATAACTGGACATTATAGGCTACATTTTCCAATACAATGCGAATTCCCTTTGAACACTACAAGCACATTTTACAGTGTTCATCTCTCACAACCACAGGCAAGTTCAAGTTTACAGTCAACTTACCAACAGCGTGATTGCCATACAACAGCTGTTCAAGGATGGCTGTTTTTCCTACAGATGCCAAACCACACACCACAACTTTGCAACCTTTCCCCATTTCGATAACGCAAAAACCTGCAACAGCAGAAAATGAAACGTAAAATAGCTAGAAGATAAACTGGCTAACTACTAGCGGGAAGCATCAAATATTTGCTCATTGTTCTATCTATGGAAGCATCTTCGTAAACATCGCATCCAAAGTTACCTAGCTAACGTTAGCTTGATGCAATAAAATAAGTACCTTGGTTTAAAAGCTGACAGAGTTGGACAAATGGAGAGATTACAATTATTATTGCAATAAACTGGGTATCTACGTAACTTTGAAGTGATTTAGCTAGCTAACGTTAGCTAAAATCACAGCATCCATTCTGTGTTTTGACAACAAGGAAATCCCAATGATTATCTGCGCTTGTGCAGAGGCAAGGGGTGGGGGTCAAACTTTGAGGAAAAAATGCACGGTATAAATAAAATATATACATGTTATTTGTAATATGCATAGATAAATGTAAAAGAAAAAAGGGTATATTACCAGCTGCCAATGATAATGGTAAAATTGATAAAAGTGTAGTGGACCAAATTTCAACGCACAATGTACAAAATTAGTTTATTTTCTTTCAATCTGGTGGTGATTTTCAATTCTAAAATTTAAAAAGCATCAACATCCCAGGTTATGAAGTTAGGTGAAATGTATATGAAAAATATTAACGTCATTGTAATAAACTACAATACCCAGGCGTGTCTGACCTGAACGGTGTCACTGACGTTTTCATAAAGCATGCTGGGTACGTTTTCTCTTTCTTTCCGGCTGGTACGCCATCATGTAAGCGAGTATTTTTGTGGTTTTTCAGAATGTACAATCCATCAAAAATCAGAATTAAATCATTACCATCAGGTTGTATAGTTGTGGATTTAGTTGGTGGGGTTCGTCGTTAATAACACAGTACCTCAATTTCTAATTTTGAATTGATGTAAATTTGAATATTGCATTGTGCACGGATCTGTCTTCTATGTACTGCCACGGAGCGAGGTTAGAAAGTTGATAGCCATTGACATTCTGTGTTTCTAAGATGTGTGTATTTTGTGCGTTAAGAGGTTTTTCTTGTGTCTATTTGGTGTGTTTTTGTTGTGCTAAGTGATTGCTTACTATGTAGTGTTGGCCATCTATCCAGTGTGTAGGACTGTAAGCATCGGGGCCTACTGCGAGCCTCCTGCTTCCAGAAGACCGATTTCCAGCGGGTCTGGAATTTAACAGAAATTAGCCCAAAAGCACTTCCCCGTAGACTCCAATTTAATACCCGCTAAATTAAATGTATCCCGAAGATGTCATTCATGACTTGAATAGTTCAAGGTACGTTGTAAACAAACTAAACGTGCTGGATGGCTGGCTAGCCAACTTGGCCAAATCATGGCTTTTAATGAAGATTAGCTAACTACCAAATGTTACTTGTCGGTGTTTTATTTCTCTCTAACTGCTAAATCGCAACATTGAATGGTGGTCATTGGTTACATATTTCGCTTTGCCTTTTCTCACAGTTAGTCTAACATGGGAGCGTACAAATATATGCAGGAGCTATGGCGCAAGAAGCAGTCCGACGTGATGCGCTTCCTCCTGCGCGTCCGTTGCTGGCAGTACCGTCAGCTCTCTGGTCTCCACCGTGCGCCTAGACCCACCAGACCCGATAAGGCCCGCAGACTAGGGTACAAGTGCAAACAAGGTGGGTGTCTGTTCCATTCAAATCTGTTGCATGCTTGTGCTTCATAGTTGATCGTTTATCATGTCACCTTTGCTCCTCAAGTTTGCCACATGTCTGAGGCAGGGCATAAGATGTTGTCAGATGCAATGGTGTGATAAGTTAAATATGTAAAGTGTTGGAGCCCTATTGATGTGATTAGGCAGTAATGGTATTCTGACCGCTTGTTTGTGCTTTCATTAATATCTGTGAGTCACTTATCCGTTTATAAGTGTTTATTCACATTAAAGGTGGACCAAGTGGTTGTGCCATTTATATTGTATTTTATTATTTGACGTGTTGCTGATCTCTTATGCCAGATTGTTATTTACATCATTGTTCTCTTCCTGACTTCTCTCCATATAACAGGCTACGTCATCTACCGTGTCCGCGTTCGCCGTGGAGGCCGCAAGCGCCCCGTGCCCAAGGGTGCCACCTACGGCAAGCCCGTCCACCATGGTGTCAACCAGATCAAGTTCGCCCGCAGCCTCCAGTCCACTGCTGAGGTAAGAGCTCCTGTACAGGTGCATCTCCCAGGTTGTGGTCTGATTCTCATCTCTCTCCCCAATGTTGTACTTGCTCACTTTGTTCTAGGACTTAAAGCATAGGATTGGCGTAAACTTGGGCTACAGTTAATTTTTCTATACAATTTTACTCCGTATTTATTTTAAATCCATGAGGGTGGTGAATGATTGCACGCTTCGGGGAGGTTACTAAGAACTGCATAAGTATGTCACTGATCTGTCTTCATTTTAACAAATTTATGCTCAATTCCAAATCTACCATTCCCCCTGCCTCTCGACACTTGTGCAGATATTAGTTCATAGGATAAGTACAAGTCATTTCATATTGGCACCATTGCCCTCTGATAGGCATGTTGGAATTTGCCATTTTTTTTGCTTTGTTTCTTTTCTGGAACAAGGCTCATATTCCAAATGGTACCCCTTTCTTCAACACCAATAATGCATTCTCTCAATGTGGTTAATGATGCTCAACTTTTTTCCCCATCTTATCGACTATGGTGAAACCTGTCTGAAATAAGCCAATTTGTCTGAAACCACAGAAAATAATGCATCATTCACAAAAGTTTATTGGTTGTATTTAAAACTGTATTGGAAACTAAGTGAATAATATTCTCTTCACATTGGATTTTGTGATTACTTTATCTTGTATGTGCCTCACTCTCAAATTAATGTGACATTGGCCACTGATTTCATCATTTCAGATCTTTCCCATGCAGTTTAGATTGAGGCATACAGCTAGAATTTCTCAACGGATGGTATATAGTGTGGATGAGGTAGACAGACTTGAAGGTGCTGTAAGTGGGGATAACAACCCTACTGCCTTGGGGGGCGTGAGCAGTCTGGGGTCAGCAGTGTCATCATTAGACCAGCCCCTGGTATAACGTTCTATCTGTTGAGTAGTTTGACCTGCTTTTATTGTGGTTGTGTAACATCTCTGCATATCAGTGATTTACATTTACACCTATGTTTCTGGATGTGACTTGTCTGACCTGTTTGGTCTTCGGTCTCCCCAACAGGAGCGTGCTGGACGTCACTGTGGAGGCCTGAGGGTGCTGGCCTCCTACTGGGTAGGAGAGGACTCCACCTACAAGTTCTTCGAGGTGATCCTGATCGACACCTTCCACAAGACTATCAGACGCAACCCCGACACCCAATGGATCACCAGGCCTGTGCACAAGCACAGGGAGATGCGTGGCCTGACGTCCGCGGGCAAGAAGAGCCGCGGCCTGGGCAAGGGCCACAAGTTCCACCTGACCATGGGTGGTTCCCGCCGGGCAGCCTGGAAGAGACGCAATACCCTGCAGCTGCACCGCTACCGCTAGAGGGTGTCTGTACATTTAAAGAAATAAACATATGCCTTTTTATGGTGACAAATTGTTGGTCTGATGTGTTGTATTTGTAAGGGCTATTCATTTTGGGTGTAAGCTGCTATTTGATGTCTTAGGCGAGGAAGTGATTATAGTGGTTAGTAACTATGATAAGCAACATTGACATACTAGCGTTTTCACAAACTTGTGAAGTGATTCATGAAAAGGCACCCTGTAAAAACAATTGACCAATATGACTGAGTGGAATGGATTTTTGTCATTATCTGGGTTATCCCCAGGATGGGTTTAAAGTGTGTTTAGGGATAATAGTAAGTGACCTTGTGAGTGTACTAGAGCAGAGCACTCAACACGATTCGGGGGTGCTACGGTCCTATAGATTCTCTTTAACACTGACTCTAATAATTAGCTGGTTGATGAGCTGAATCAAGTTGGTGGTAACGGGTTGGAGTGAACCTACAGAAGGGTAGCATTCCAGGAACTGTTGAAGATTCCTGATCTAGAGGTTAAAGAAGTGGGACAGCATCTGGAGGGTGGTTGGTTCAAGTCCCAGGTCAGAAGGGAAAATGTATTTTCAAAGATGAAAAAGTATAGTTGCCTTCTCATTGAATAAAATATATTTTTTGCTCAATTGACATAAGGGCTAAATGTCAGTTTAATTCATCTAAACTGGAAGAAATTTTCACGTTTTAAGATAACGCCTTAATATCATAAATTGCTCAACGTTAAGCACAGGTTTTCAGATAAATGGTAAAGTAACACGATGTGAAGCGCTGCCCTCTTCCCCTAACCTGTTGCACCACTACTCAGTTCAACGTAAAGACGCAAGCTTCAAAGACAACACTGTTTGAAAGGACTCAAGCTAGAGGAGCAAGGGTCTTGAGTTGGAGAACGATGTGGTTATTTATAGAACTTTCTCACATTTCTCCCTGCCTTTTTTTAACCTTTATTTAACTAGGCAAGTCAGTTAAGAACAAATTCTTAATTACAATGACGGCCAAACCCGGACGACGCTCGGCCAATTGTGTGCTACCCTATGGGACTTCCAAACCCATCAAGGCAGCTTGATACCGTGAGGTGGTGGTTTGCATGTCTGTCAGGCAACTGAGTGAAGCAGGGAATCTATAAAGCTGTCGTATTTGAAGTGAACTTCCATTGTCCTCTGAGTTGTTTAAAAATCCTTGTTTTACTTATCTTCAAATTTGCTCCTCATTATTTCGCTGACCTTGGTTGAAAAGGTAGACACCTTATTCTTTCTTGTTGAACAATATGACAAGAAAGTGGGAGATCTAGTGAAACAGCTCATGTCAGAGTCAGTTTGACCTGTTCTGGGACAGAGGGTGCTGATGGAGAAATTATGTGGTTCATCCCATTTCAACCAAGGTGCATGGATTCAGGAACAAAGTGTGTGAAGATATGAGAGGTTTTCAACAACCCTTTGGGTTCCATTTGTCCGGTTGAACATAACACCTCCAATATATCCAGAGGATGCTGCAGTAAAGTCAACCAGCTACTCAATGTCCTGATAAACAACTACTTCATTATTTTCCTCCTTGGTTAGCTATGTGAAAACACTAGTGTACTTATCTGTGATTGCTGTGCTTTGCTACATGTGACATCTACTTTGCTGCATGTGTTTTGAATGCACATGCAGACCTACACCCAGATATCTACATTTTGCCCTCGTTACTGAGTAAAGAACCAAGCTGTTACCTGTGTGTGTGTCATTCTGCATGTTTCCTCCCCTCTCTGTGGCCTCTGCCTCACCTCTTGGACAGGAGGACCACTTTTCTCCTAACATGCCCTATCTGGGGGCACAGTGAGAGTGTAGGTTACCAAAGAGACTGTGAGAAGAATTGTTACAGTATCAAAACAGCTTTACTGAAGATAAGGTCTGTGGTTCTATGAGATAATCTAAATCAGCTAATGTCACTTTCTGTGAATTTTTAAGCACTTATGTAAAAAATTAAATAAAAAGCACATAAAGTCTTCATAATTAATAAAGGCCGTGTTAACTGACTGATATTAGCTCAAAGAACAAAACGTATAAGATCTAAACCGGTGTTAATCTCAAACCTTATTTTCGCCATTTATCCCAAACTATTCTTTCCCAATTAATTTCCCCCATAGGAAAGGCTGAACGAACCGGGTTTTAGGACTACAAGCTGGCATGCTCTATTACGCACATTACATTGTTGAATTCTTTTTAATAATCAAAATAATTTGAATTTTTAAATGTTTTATATTGGACTGTGTGAAGAAGCCTTTGCTGCCAATGTAAGAATGCATTTAATAATATAATAATAATAATAATATATGCCATTTAGAATAAATATAAACTGCTTGATATATTTATTCTTCTTTTATTCGTTCTTAAAATCCTGAGAGCTCAATATATGTGGGAAAAATCTTGTTATAATCATTTCTGATTTTATGCCTCAGTGCATTCAATATGTTGGAGAAATGTTATCATGTGTTTTGATGCTATACGATATACTACTGGAACCCATCAGCAATATATGTTCGCCCACGACTGCATGGCCATGATCGCGCCAACTCAATATTTACGTTTGCAGACGACACTACAATGGTAGGCTTGATTACCAACAACGACGAGACAGCCTAGGGGGAGGAGGTGAGGCCCCTCGGAGTGTTGGTGTCAGGAAAATAACCTCTCACTCAATGTCAGCAAAACAAAAGAGATAATCGTGGACTTCAGGAAACATCAAAGGGAGCACCCCCCTGACCACATCAACTGGACAGCAGCGGTGAAGGTGGAAAGTTTTAAGTTCCTCGGTGTACATATCAACGACAAACTGAAACGGTCTACGCACACATGCAGTGTGGTGAAGAAGGCGCAATAGCAATAGCGCCTCTTCACCCTCAGAAGGCTGAAAAAATATGGCTTGTCACCGAAAATCCTCATTTAACTTTTACATGTGCACAATTGAGAGCATCCCGTTGGGCTGTATCGCCGCCTGGTAAGGCAACTGCACCGCCCACAACCACAGAGGGTGGTGCGTTCTGCACAACGCATCACTGGGGCCAAACTACCTGCCCTCCAGGACACCTACAACTCCCGATATCACAGGAAGGTAATCAAGGACAATAACCACCCGAGACACTACCTGTTCACCCCGCTTCCATCCAGAAGGCGAGGTCAGTACAGGTGCATCAAAGCTGGGATAGCCACACCCCACTTTGAACTGTAAAAAGTGTGTCAGTGGGTTACATTGGGCTTGTTCATTTTGCATGGTCCGGTGCCCGGGTGAGACAATTCCATTGGTCCTTAAGCGAAATTAGGCCCCCGGGGAACCGGGCCATGCAAAGCTAATCTACCCATTGACACCAGCGCTAGTGTGTGTGTGTGAAGGAGGAGCCGCTGTAATGGGTCACATGGTAGCATAGCAGTTTGAGTCGAGAGCTCTAATCGAAACAGTCATCCAACGAATCTCTCTGGCAGAGGATAACTTTCTACTCCTTGCTATCGTTTCCTTCAAGAAAATACATATTTTGTATGCTATAGATATACATAGGCCTATCTTTAGCCTACAGAAAAAAAGCATCAGACGGACAGCTTTTTGGAGCGCTCTACGGAAAGAAAAAGATACGGAATTCCTAAGGTTCGATTCATTCGGAAGCGAAAAAATTGGCTACAATCTTTGGTTTGATTCGGGGCGTTTAAAAAAAAAAACGAATACATTTGAATTTATGTGATTAGTTTTGACATATGGTTGTAGTCAAATATCACGGTGCGAAATCAGTCTGATTTCAGTCCGAATCAGTCTATAGATGTAATCTGCGGAACTAGTAGGCCTAAATGCGTTTGCCGACTATTTTCTGAACGCTTCAATTCATTGATCATAGTATCAACCAGCGACCGAAAAAGTTGCTGAAAACAAGCTAACACGTCATCAGACTTCAGGTTGCTAGAAGGGGATTTCATTCAGAGGACATGGAATCTACAAAAGCAGGTAAGATCATTTTATGCTCAATATATTTATAAAGATGTATTTGTAGGCCTATAGCATATTTTAGTGTCTACACAATAACTGTTTGTGACATTGCATCTTGATTGTGTTTAATTTGTTTTTTTGTGACCTAGATGAATGTTACAACTTCAAGTCTTCTTGTCAGTATCCTGATTTTAAAGGGTTGCGTGATATTCTGAATCAAAACATAAGCTAATGGTTTGCAATAACCTGCTCATTAATGTCCGATCTTTCTTACTGTAATCAGCCTTAATGCAAACTGGGTTAAAGTGGGTTAGGAGTGTCAATGAGTGTATTATTTTAGAATCAATAGGCTGGGACAGTGTTGCAGGTCCCTTTTCTCACATGGACCGGTCGCTAGCCATGTGCGACTCTGTATACGCTCTATTTGATTGGTTGAGGAGCGCTGTGAGGTACACTCCCCTTGCGTCCTCTGGTTGGCGAAGAAGCGATGTGAAGTTACCATTGCATAATTCTGCCAAAGATCCTGCCCTGGGAGCTGGTGTAGATACACGTGAAACTGCATGCAGTTATAGGATTGCACCCATTTTTCATAGTTTGTTGGTGATAATGAATGACAAGGTTTTTCATACAGTGATTGGCCAACATTTGCATATAGTTTACATATTGTTATTTTGACTCGTCAAATAGTGTTAACTTGCAAAGACTCAAACGGCGTACCATAGTTTTCTACCACTGGGTATTTCAAGAATGCCTGTTCCACGTGGGGGTGGGTTCCAATGACGTTCCAAAAACGTCATCAATGAGCCAAGTTAATTATAGTTGATCATTAGGCCAAAACGTTCACAACCTAATCAACTATCCATTATGTAAGTGACTCTTATATGGGATTGCTATGGTTTTCATGCTTTATGAACGGTGAAAACCCGAGATAAAGTTGGTTTTATATTCGGACACTCAACAGGCACTCAATAGACATTAGACAAAATTTCCTTCAAATCAAAACTTTATTTTTTATTAAAAGCAAATGTTGTATGCTAGATATTTATAGAAAAAAACATCTATTTTTATGTTTCTGTGACAATCAATTAATTAGTTATTGATTTTTACATTTTAAAATCATCTTTCAAATACAATTTAAAGCTGTATAAATCAGTAACTAATTCACCATTTGTCACAATCAAACTAGATATGATTTATTCTATAAATGTCTAGCATACTTTTACAACCTTTTTTTAATGCAAATTCCAGTTTTGATTTGATAGAAATACATAATCTATAAAATGCCATTTAAAGTGGTGTAAATCAATAACCTTTTCACTGATTATGACAAACATTAAACTAGGTAGGATTTATTCTATAACTGTCTAGTTTACAACCTTCAATTTGAGTAGAAATTCCAGTTTTGATTTGATGGAAATGCATAAAAGCTCAAATATTGCATTTAAAGATGAAGAAATCAATAACTAATTCAGTGATTGTCACAGAAAAAAGTTAAACTATGCATTTATTTGCAATAACTTTAAAGAAATGTTAATTTCAAGTGGAAATTAGTTATTGATTTATTTAATTAAACAGTTTTAAATGGCATTTTACACTGCTCAAAAAAATAAAGGGAACACTAAAATAACACATCCTAGATCTGAATGAATGAAATATTCTTATTAAATACTATTTTCTTTACATAGTTGAATGTGCTGACAACAAAATCACACAAAAATTATCAATGGAAATCAAATGTATCAACCCATGGAGGTCTGGATTTGGAGTCGCACTCAAAATTAAAGTGGAAAACCACACTACAGGCTGCTCCAACTTTGATATAATGTCCTTAAAACAAGTCAAAATGAGGCTCAGTAGTGTGTGTGGCCTCCACGTGCCTGTATGACCTCCCTATAACCCCTGGGCATGCTCCTGATGAGGTGGCGGATGGTCTCCTGAGGGATCTCCTCCCAGACCTGGACTAAAGCATCCGCCAACTCCTGGACAGTCTGTGGTGCAACGTGGCATTGGTGGATGGAGCGAGACATGATGTCCCAGATGTGCTCAATTGGATTCAGGTCTGGGGAACGGGCGGGCCAGTCCATAGCATCAATGCCTTCCTCTTGCAGGAACTGCTGACACACTCCAGCCACATGAGGTCTAGCATTGTCTTGCATTAGGAGGAACCCAGGGCCAACCGCACCAGCATATGGTCTCACAAGGGGTCTGAGGATCTCATCTCGGTACCTAATTGCAGTCTGGCGAGCACATGGAGGGCTGTGCGGCCCCCCAAAGAAATGCCACCCCACACCATGACTGACCCACCGCCAAACCGGTCATGCTGGAGGATGTTGCAGGCAGCAGAACGTTCTCCACGGCATCTCCAGACTCTGTCACGTCTGTCACATGTGCTCAGTGTGAACCTGCTTTCATCTGTGAAGAGCACAGGGCACCAGTGGCGAATTTTCCAATCTTGGTGTTCTCTGGCAAATGCCAAACGTCCTGCATGGTGTTGGGCTGTAAGCACAACCCCCACCTGTGGACGTCGGGCCCTCATACCACCCTCATGGAGTCTGTTTCTGACCATTTGAGCAGACACATGCACATTTTTGGCCTGCTGGAGGTCATTTTGCAGGGCTCTGGCAGTGCTCCTCCTTGCACAAAGGCGGAGGTAGCGGTCCTGCAGCTGGGTTGTTGCCCTCCTACGGCCTCCTCCACGTCTCCTGATGTACTGGCCTGTCTCCTGGTAGCGACTCCATGCTCTGGACACTACGCTGACAGACACAGCAAACCTTCTTGCCACAGCTCGCATTGATGTGTCATCCTGGATGAGCTGCACTACCTGAGCCACTTGTGTGGGTTGTAGACTCCGTCTCATGCTACCATTAGAGTGAAAGCACCGCCAGCATTCAAAAGTGACCAAAATATCAGCCAGGAAGCATAGGAACTGAGAAGTGGTCTGTGGTCACCACCTGCAGAATCACTCCTTTATTGGAGGTGTCTTGCTAATTGCATATTTCCACCTGTTGTCTATTTCATTTGCACAACAGCATGTGAAATGTATTGTCAATCAGTGTTGCTTCCTAAGTGGACAGTTTGATTTCACAGAAGTGATTGACTTGGAGTTACATTGTGTTGTTTAAGTGTTCCCTTTATTTTTTTGAGCAGTGTATATATTATTTATTTCAATCAAGTCAACTGAAATTTTACCTCAAAACAAATGTTGTAAAGGTATGCTAGACATTTATAGAATAAATCATACATAGTTTGATGTTTCTGTGACACAGTGATTTAGTTATTGATTTTTACATTTTTAAATGGCTTTTGGCGAATGTCTGAATGTGTTACTATAAAACCAACTTTACCTCGGTTGTTGAAAATAGGGCGGTTGTGCCTTTTGAGATTGTTTTAGAATTTTGCCTAAACTACTTCTGTAATGCAATTCGATCAACAAGGAACATGCAGACGACCAACTCATGAACACATCACATTAGGTTATACTTCCATTAGACCACATAACATTTGGCAGGCATTAATCGCAATCCGTCCATGTTGGCCCTGCCTCTTGATTGAATGATGATGAGCTTCCATCTTGAGCCGTGTGTGTGTTCAAACAAATAAAACTTTATTGGTCACATACACATGGTTAGCAGATGTTATTGGTCACATACACATGGTTAGCAGATGTTATTGGTCACATACACATGGTTAGCAGATGTTATTCTGAGTGTAGCGAAATGGTTGTGCTTCTAGTTCCAACAGTGCAGCAATATTTAACAATGAATCTAACAATTGCCATATAGCCAGGCTTTTCTCCACACACCCTGCTGACAATATGTAACAGGAGCGTTATCTAACCCGAATTGAGGGAGAGAAACCAGGTCAGTCTGATCTGGAAAAGGGGGAATAAAAAAACAAGGCTGTCTGACTGGGCGGGTGCTCAGCCTCTCTTCCTGGCTCAGAGCTACTAGCACCAGGGAATTATGGGTAGGCACTAGGCTACGAATATAAAACAGCCTCTTTATGCTATGGTTCAATCAGGATCAGATTTGGTTTCTATAGGAGAAACATGTGACAGTGTCACTTGATTGCTATATGTGACTCAGGGAAACTGAGTGCTTGTAAAATGGGGGCTGTTAATGATAGTTTGGAGTGGGGTGGTTCTGATAGTTGTATTGAATAGGTGCAGCAGTATTTTATAGATGGAATAATTCAATGCTAAGAATAGTTTTGGACTGTACCATTTACAGATCCTTCGGTCTGCAAAAATGTTCAGAAACAACATTTATTCAATTCCTTTCAAACACTCACTCTATATGATCATGTAAATGCATTGTTCTTTGTGTAACTTGAACCTCTGCTACCCCAGTAGGCAACCCTGTCCATAGAGATTTAATCCTGTCAAACTATTAGCCTAATCTTCATGTCTCTCTCTCCACTTAGGGGGTGTAATAGCCTACATCAGCTCCTCTAGCCCTGAGTCATGTCATAGTGACTCAAATGACTGCAGCTATAACTCCTCCCACAGCTGTCACCAGGACAACGTGGTGAACAAGCCCCTAAACATGGCAGGCCTCACCCTCCCGCTGGCCCACACTATCGCAAAGACCGGAAGCACGGCCTCCACTGCAAAATGCGACATTACTAGTGAGTGGTTTCTCTGATGTGTAATAACTTGAATGTCTATTCCATTACGATTTGCTTATATCATTTGTGGATGAATAAAGTCTATTACATTTTTGTAGAGGTAATTCCTCAGTGGGTGCTGATGAGATGTTTTTGCAGAAATCAACAGCCTGGTGCTGCTGTGTAAGGTGTGCGGAGACATTGCATCTGGATTCCACTATGGGGTTCATGCCTGTGAGGGCTGCAAGGTGAGAACACACACACGCCTAATCAATGTTGCATCATGTTGTTCCTCAATATCATAGTTACGTGAGAGAGAGGGCATGGTGACATAATGGTATGGTAGCCTAACTGGGTCAAATCATCACAGCAGCCATCCTCATCGAACCCATACAACTTTAAGTAGTTCTGCCTTATTTTTATCCACAGCCCCTAACTCTTTCCTCTCTTAATGACCTAGTTCTGCTGTCAGAGCACTGGGACAAGCAAAAGTCTCCCTGCCACCCCCTCATCTAGCGGATCTAGATACTTTTTCTAACCTCTCTAGAATACAACCAAATTATGATAAATGCAATATTACGTATTGGATCACGAAAATATACAGCTTTTAAAAATGGTCTAATGGTGAAGTGGATATACTCTGTATTCATATCCAAAAGAAAAACAACGATCTTGCTACAATACATTTTAACATGATTTTTTATTTTTTTTACCTTTATTTAACTAGGCATGTCAGTTAAGAACAAATTCTTATTTTCAATGTCGGCCTAGAACGACAGATTTTTACCATGTCAGCTCGGGGATTCGATCTTGCAACCTTTTGGTTACTAGTCCTACTCTCTAACCACGAGGCTACCCCGTCGCCCAAGTTAGCAAAAATGGATAAGATCTTGCTGCCATGGAAAGGAAAATACCTGTTTATTTGTGGAAAAATCACCCTGATTAACTCTTTAGTCATATCCCAGTTGACCTATTTGCTTATGGCCTTACCTACACCTAGAGATTTGTTTTTCAAATTATATGAGGAAAATATATTCCATTTTATTTGGAACGGCAAGCCAGACTAAATTAAACTGGCCTATTTATATAATGAATATGCTTTCAGAGGGCAGAAATGATTAAAGCATTAGACCTCTCACTAAAGGCTTCAGTCATACAAAAGTTGTACTTAAATCCGAACTGGTTCTGTAGCAGATTAGTATGAATGTCTCACCCATGTTCTAAAATGGCCTTTTCCCCTTTATTCTGATTACAACATCTCACTTTCGGTTATTTGAAAATGAAATAATCTCCGAAATATTGCTATTTTTAAAACAAGCCATAGAAAGTTAGACATTTTATGACTTCGGAAGAAATTTCAACTATCTAGTCATTTGTTAAACTAACAAGCTAGTAAGAGGTTGCATAGCAAGAGCATCAACTTCCGGTAGACGGGCGAGGCGCTAGTACACTCAACTGAAATGATAGTTTTAGTATACTGTAAACAAACTAACTAATAGTATGTAGTATATAATCATTAAGTATGTATTATACAGTATGTTAGTATGGGTATTTTAACACAGCTATAGTCAATTGATCAATAATATAATAATACTCTTAGCAAAATGTTTATCTTTAATTTACAATCTGTAGAAGAGAAAGGTTCATAACTTTTGTGAAACATCACAGCACAGTTGAAAAATATATGGCAAATATAAATCAAAAAGTGATGTTCTTCAGAGAATGATGGGAGGGTTTGAGTGGAGCTGAAGGATGGGACTAAAAACAAACAATATATAACTATTGTCAAATATACGGTGTCCGTAAAATGTGTATAGTATGTATAAGCTAAAAGTAGAAGCTTAAGTATTGTTTTCCATTAGTTTACTCCTATTAGGGGTGGTAGGGTTTGGGGAAAATATATATATATATACACAAAATAAATGATTTATTTACAAAATAATAAATATGGAGGATTGGAAATGATGCAGACAATTACATTGATGGAAGCCACAACCAATCTGCAATATTAAAGCTGATCTACCCACTAAATAAATACATGTACTCTACCTCTAAAGCTGAGAGGCGCCATGCACCCTAATACACTCTGTTTTAGGGGGCTCGTTTTTCTTTTTCATATAAATAATATCTTCTAGATTTCAGCATACAAATCGACAAAGTGCAAAACCCCCCAACACAGATGTAACTCTAGAAAAAGGCCCACTTATAAAACATTTATGAAAACTCTGACTTAACCAGTGTGTCTGTCTGTCTGTAGGGTTTCTTCCGTCGGAGCATCCAGCAGAACATCCAGCAGAACATCCAGTATAAGAAATGCCTGAAGAACGAGAGCTGTGCCATCATGAGGATCAACAGGAACCGCTGCCAGCAGTGTCGCTTCAAGAAGTGTCTGCTTGTCGGCATGTCCAAGGACTGTATGTTTCTATTACCTTATATAACTACATCTCCTCTTCAGTTACAATAATACATGGTGTATTACCGCTATTGTTGGTTGTCATGGGTTAGATAAATATATGATTGAGAAAGAAGTAGATGAAGAAAAGAGTTAGTTTGATAATTTCAAACCGGGATTTACAGTATTTGATTATCCGTAGACAAGCATATATTTTGGCAAGGACCCTTTCTAAATGTTCTCTCCTCCTTAGCTGTGCGTTTCGGCCGCATCCCAAAGCGTGAGAAGCAGCGCATGCTGCTAGAGATGCAGAGTGCCGTGAACAACATGATGAACAACAGCCAGCTACACAGCCAGTTCCACTGCAACACACCCTTCCCCCTGGCCAATCCGCTTCAGTCGCCAGCCTGCCCCGTGGAGCCCCGCCCCCAATATGTTGATTCTGGCCTAGGCTCCGTCCCCTCCTCCTCCACCTCTCCCGCCGCTTCCCCCAGGTCCAACCAATCTGAGGAGACCAGCTCTGACCGCGAGCCTGCGGTCACCAAGAATAAAAGCCCCAGCCCTAACTCTGTGTCTCCATCGAGTGCTTCAGACTGCGGGTCAGAGGAGGTGATTGGCTCGGTGACCCGGGCCCACCAGGAGACCTTAATTTACAACCAGGAGCAAGGTAGCCCCTCCCCCCAGTCCCAGGCCTACGCCCAGCTGACCTCCCCGGGGGCGGAGCAACATGTCAGTGACACTGGAAAGAGGATAGACGAGAGGAACCGGAACCAACAGGAGGACGGGAACCAGCAGATTAAGAACCAGAACCACCAAAATGACCTGGCCTCATTCACAGCCGCTCAGGCCCATTACCAGGCTCAGGAGAGGCCCACCAACACTGGGCCTCAGGGTACTGACAGCCACCATCGCCAGGAGGACTACACCACCAGCCTTAGCGAGAACTACTGCCCCTACAGCAGGGACAGACTGCCCACCTGCTCCCCTAGTGGCCACTGCCCATCCTACGACCAACATGGCCTGAGAGGAGGCAACAACAGCACTAGCCAGGCCACCTCCAATTCCCATGGAGGATTCAGTGGACTACTGTGGAACAGGGGCAACAGGATGCATCTGGTGAGTCCAAGATAGACAGATGGAGAAGGATTGTATGATATATTATAATTAATTTAATATACATGTTATGATTTGTCATATAATGATCAACTAGATTTATATAACACTTTATTCTCAAAGCACTTGAGAAAGCAGTATTGATGCATTTGACATCAAATAAGAGTCTAAGAGTCGATCCCTGTGGAACACCACAGTTGATCTCTAGAGGGGGCGTGTTCACACCTTTTAGATTGGGTTAACAAAACACATTGTATTTGGGGTACTCGCCTTATCTACCATTTAATAAGTATGTGAATGATATGTCGCGTATGCCTCCTCCTAACCCAAGTCCTTCTTTCCCTTCTCTCTCCATCCTCAGCTGTGTCCCATGAACACGTCTCCCCATGTGAACCCCCATAATTCAGGCCATGGGATCTGGGAGGAGTTCAGCCACAGTTTCACCCCAGCTGTCAGGGAGGTGGTGGAATTTGCCAAGCGGATCCCAGGCTTCAGAGACCTCTCCCAACATGACCAGGTCAGCCTGCTCAAGGCTGGTACCTTTGAGGTAAAGACCACCCTCAGAACACTCACTTACAATCTTTTATTGTATTCTCTTCTATACCCCTTTGTCTCACGTGTATGTGAATGAAAACAGTAGAAAAACCGAACTGATAAGGCTATCATTGAAATGCAGTTGATCCACCCAGACTTACTTAGTGTCTGCTGTCACTTCACCCAGACTAACCCAGCGTCTGCTGTCACTTCACCCAGACTTACCCAGCGTCTGCAGTCACTTCACCCAGACTTACCCAGTGTCTGCAGTCACTTCACCCAGACTTACCCAGCGTCTGCAGTCACTTCACCCAGACTTACCCAGCGTCTGCTGTCACTTCACCCAGACTTACCCAGCGTCTGCAGTCACTTCACCCAGACTTACCCAGCGTCTGCAGTCACTTCACCCAGACTTACCCAGCGTCTGCAGTCACTCCACCCAGACTTACCCAGCGTCTGCAGTCACTTCACCCAGACTTACCCAGCGTCTGCAGTCACTCCACCCAGACTTACCCAGCGTCTGCAGTCACTTCACCCAGACTTACCCAGCGTCTGCAGTCACTCCACCCAGACTTACCCAGCGTCTGCAGTCACTTCACCCAGACTTACCCAGCGTCTGCAGTCACTCCACCCAGACTTACCCAGCGTCTGCAGTCACTTCACCCAGACTTACCCAGCGTCTGCAGTCACTCCACCCAGACTTACCCAGCGTCTGCAGTCACTTCACCCAGACTTACCCAGCGTCTGCAGTCACTTCACCCAGACTTACCCAGTGTCTGCTGTCACTTCACCCAGACTTACCCAGCGTCTGCAGTCACTTCACCCAGACTTACCCAGCGTCTGCAGTCACTTCACCCAGACTTACCCAGCGTCTGCAGTCACTCCACCCAGACTTACCCAGCGTCTGCAGTCACTTCACCCAGACTTACCCAGCGTCTGCAGTCACTCCACCCAGACTTACCCAGCGTCTGCAGTCACTTCACCCAGACTTACCCAGCGTCTGCAGTCACTCCACCCAGACTTACCCAGCGTCTGCAGTCACTTCACCCAGACTTACCCAGCGTCTGCAGTCACTTCACCCAGACTTACCCAGTGTCTGCTGTCACTTCACCCAGACTTACCCAGCGTCTGCAGTCACTTCACCCAGACTTACCCAGCGTCTGCAGTCACTTCACCCAGACTTACCCAGCGTCTGCAGTCACTCCACCCAGACTTACCCAGCGTCTGCAGTCACTTCACCCAGACCGACCCAGCGTCTGCAGTCACTTCACCCAGACCGACCCAGCGTCTGCAGTCACTTCACCCAGACCGACCCAGCGTCTGCAGTCACTTCACCCAGACCTACCCAGCGTCTGCAGTCACTTCACCCAGACTTATCCCAGCGTCTGCAGTCACTTCACCCAGACTTACCCAGCGTCTGCAGTCACTTCACCCAGACTTACCCAGCGTCTGCAGTCACTTCACCCAGACTTTCCCAGCGTCTGCAGTCACTTCACCCAGACCGACCCAGCGTCTGCAGTCACTTCACCCAGACTTATCCCAGCGTCTGCAGTCACTTCACCCAGACCTACCCAGCGTCTGCAGTCACTTCACCCAGACTTATCCCAGTGTCTGCAGTCACTTCACCCAGACTTATCCCAGTGTCTGCAGTCACTTCACCCAGACTTATCCCAGTGTCTGCAGTCACTTCACCCAGACTTATCCCAGTGTCTGCAGTCACTTCACCCAGACTTATCCCAGTGTCTGCAGTCACTTCACCCAGACTTATCCCAGTGTCTGCAGTCACTTCACCCAGACTTATCCCAGCGTCTGCAGTCACTTCACCCAGCGTCTGCAGTCACTTCACCCAGCGTCTGCAGTCACTTCACCCAGCGTCTGCAGTCACTTCACCCAGCCTGCAGTCATCCCAGCGTCTGCAGTCACTTCACCCAGCCTTATCCCAGCGTCTGCAGTCACTTCACCCAGACTTATCCCAGCGTCTGCAGTCACTTCACCCAGACTTATCCCAGTGCCTGCAGTCACTTCACCCAGCGTCTGCAGTCACTTCACCCAGACTTATCCCAGTGTCTGCAGTCACTTCACCCAGTGTCTGCAGTCACTTCACCCAGACTTATCCCAGTGTCTGCAGTCACTTCACCCAGACTTATCCCAGTGTCTGCAGTCACTTCACCCAGACTTATCCCAGTGTCTGCAGTCACTTCACCCAGACTTATCCCAGTGTCTGCATTCACTTCACCCAGACTTATCCCAGTGTCTGCAGTCACTTCACCCAGACTTATCCCAGCGTCTGCAGTCACTTCACCCAGCGTCTGCAGTCACTTCACCCAGCGTCTGCAGTCACTTCACCCAGCGTCTGCAGTCACTTCACCCAGCGTCTGCAGTCACTTCACCCAGCCTTATCCCAGCGTCTGCAGTCACTTCACCCAGCCTTATCCCAGCGTCTGCAGTCACTTCACCCAGACTTATCCCAGCGTCTGCAGTCACTTCACCCAGACTTATCCCAGTGCCTGCAGTCACTTCACCCAGACTTATCCCAGTGTCTGCAGTCACTTCACCCAGACTTATCCCAGCGTCTGCAGTCACTTCACCCAGCGTCTGCAGTCACTTCACCCAGACTTATCCCAGTGTCTGCAGTCACTTCACCCAGACTTATCCCAGTGTCTGCAGTCACTTCACCCAGCGTCTGCAGTCACTTCACCCAGACTTATCCCAGTGTCTGCAGTCACTTCACCCAGCGTCTGCAGTCACTTCACCCAGACTTATCCCAGTGTCTGCTGTCACTTCACCCAGCGTCTGCAGTCACTTCACCCAGACTTATCCCAGTGTCTGCTGTCACTTCACCCAGCGTCTGCAGTCACTTCACCCAGACTTATCCCAGTGTCTGCTGTCACTTCACCAGGTGCTAGTGGTTCGCTTTGCGTCCCTGTTTGACGTGAAAGACCGCATAGTGACGTTTCTGGGTGGTAACAAGTACAGCGTGGAGACGTTACAAGCCATGGGCGCCGGCGACTTCCTGACCTCCATGATGGACTTCAGCGACAAGCTGATGGGGCTCGGCCTCAGCGAGGAGGAAATGAGCCTGTTCACCGCTGTCGTCCTCATCTCTGCCGGTAGGCTCACGAACTGTGACATTGTGACCCCACTCACAGGATTCGCACTTCCTGTCCCTTTTTATATAGACTTTCTTATAGGTCCCATAAAAACTGACTTAATACTGTGAATTGTTATGGTGCTGTGTAGGGCTTCCTACCAAGAGAGTAGTGTAACTATCTATGTTTGTTGTGTTGGAAAGCATGCATTGTATTATAGTGAGTGTTTCCTTACTTACATCTTCTATCCATATCAGTTGGTCGAGCTTCATGTCATAGAGACATACAGGATGCATGGTGATCAGAGAAAAGTATAGGAACCAAGTCTAATAACGTTCTACTGTGGTTTTTGTGTTCTAGATCGCTCAGGGATTGAGAACATAAACTCTGTGGAGGCTCTTCAGGAGACTCTGATCCGGCACCTGAGGGGCCTCATCACTAAGAACCACCCTAACGAGTCGGCCATATTCACCAAGCTGCTCCTCAGACTGCCCGACCTCCGCTCCCTCAATAACATGCACTCTGAGCAGCTGCTGGCCTTCAAGGTCCATCCCTAGACCAGAACTAAGGTCAGAACCTGGGGTGTATTCATTAGGCACCAAATGGAAGAACATTTACTGAAATGGGGAGGTACTACCTGAACTTGTCCAATAAGAAATGCTTGTCGTTGTCGTCGTCCCACCCCCCATTGCAAAACCTTCTGCTAAGGTGTACCCTAATGAATATGACCATGGACACTGGGCCTGAGGACCACAAAGCCCATTTATCCACCCACCCTGACACACCTCGACCAGCTATCCCAATGAACTATGAACCCTGACCTCCCAAGAGAACCCTCTTATTCTGCCACTCACTTCACGTGATCTTTTTCCTTCACAAGCAAGTTGAACTAGTGGGCAAATGTGTCACGGTTACAGGGGAGGGAGGCTTAAGCCTTAAAAGTTATTGTACTGTTATTGTTGAAGTAATAACCATGAATGTAAACGTTCAGACGCAAGCAGAAGATGGATGTGTAATGTTTCTTTGTCTTGTTTCTGTGTGTGCAGGACACGTTTGCGACTGTACAACTCTTCTTAGAGAATAATCTTTTATTAACATTGTGTAATGTGCATTTTTGCATCATTTGTGCAATATGATATGTGACTGACTATTTAGACTTTTTGTTTTTTTTGTTGAGCTAACCTCCTGTAGGTTTTTATTAATTGTACCTTTATTTAACTAGTCAAGCCAGTTAAGAACAAATTCTTATTTATAATGACGGCCTACACCGGCCAAACCCGGACGACGCTGGGCCAATTGTGCGCCGCCATATGGGACTCCCAATCTCGGCTGGTTGTGATATAGCCTGGATTCGATCCAGGGTGTCTGTAGTGACACCTCTAGCACTGAGATGCAGTGCCTTAGACCGCTGCGCCAATCCAACCCTGTTTCCGGAGAGATACCCTCCTGTAGGTTTTAACTCCAACCCTGTTTCCGGAGAGATACCCTCCTGTAGGTTTTAACTCCAACCCTGTTTCCGGAGAGATACCCTCCTGTAGGTTTTAACTCCAACCCTGTTTCCGGAGAGATACCCTCCTGTAGGTTTTAACTCCAACCCTGTTTCCAGAGAGATGCCCTCCTGTAGGTTTTAACTCCAACCCTGTTTCCGGAGAGATGCCCTCCTGTAGGTTTTAACTCCAACCCTTATCTAGCACACTTGATTCTAACAATTAGCTGGTTGATAAACTGAATCAGGTTAGGTCCAACTGGGGTTGGTGTTAGAACCTACAGGAAGCTAGTTCTCCAAGAACAGGATTAGAGAGCCCCGTTCTACACCTTGGGTGTATGTCTGAGGTTTATTTAGGCAGACTAATCCAAAAGGATGTTGTGCTTACTGCCTAAAGAGAGGGTGATTCTAAAGGGGGTTAGGGCTAGTTAAACTCAACCCCTCTAGTTCAAAGTAAACTGACAATGACAATGAATGACCACAGAGAAGTGTTAAGCCTCCTTTCTAAACTGTGTTGAGACAAGGGGAATGTGGTAAAAGCATAGGTAGACCTATGTAATCAGGGTAAACACTGCTACTTCACATCTGTCTCAGTGTGGCCTTAGCTAGTCACCTGAGGAAGAGCTTTGAATGTCTTTTATTTGTTGTTGAGAGGAATCTCTAATTTCAAGCTTACAGTTTGAGTTGATGGTGCAGCAGTTGTATGTGTGTATATCACAGACAGTTGGTGGCACCTTAATTGGGGAGGATGGCCATGTGTTTGATGCCATTCCATTCGCTCCCGTTCCGGACATTATTGTGAACTGTCCTCCCCTCAGCAACATCCTTTGGTGTATATGTTTTACACGCTATCATTTTCCAGAGGGGGTTATGTTGTAAATCATGAAATGTTCTTGTAGGTAATGATGTTGGGTTATGAACTAACTGAAGTCCATCATTGACAGACGTGTTCCCGTCACTTAATCATTATAGTGTATTGTGATAGACCTCCCATTTGAAGAATAGGGGAGCAAACAGACAGGAAGTCAAATACATGGAGGTTATTCGAACTGCCAAAGGTTAACGTTGCTAACCAGTATAACCTATCAACACATCTCCACTTGGAGACATTTTAGTTATTTCCATGTCAAAAGGAGACATTTCATATTTTACACTTGTTATACCCATTTCATATTTTTCATTTTTGTGCAAATTGTTAAATCAAAACATGCGGTTTGATTTTACAGGTGAAAACTGTACTTTGATTGCTAATTATGCATTTAATTTGTTTACTGTAAAAATGTTTTGTGCGCACATACTTGATATCGTGTCTTCGAAGCCCATTCAGGCTGGGCACCAATTGGTGTACGACTTTTTTTCCTATCATTACACATAAACACATGGAGGCTATGCAGATGTTGCTGTAGGGTCGGTGGTTGTGAGAAGGGAGAGAAACATTGTAGGAATGTTTTTGTCATTCAGTTGGACTCTTATACATACCACTGTCTCAAATGTTTCAACAGAGGACCACCAAACTTGAATAGATTGATGCTTTTGTCCTCTACCATACTTTTTCAAATCTGTACACACAGACTACAGATATAGTCATGAAGTAATGTAAATAGGTGGATTCTACTCAAATACAGTATGATTGTAAATAACAGCAAGAGTCTGCACGGCCTGTAATCAATTGACTTGCAGGAATTCCCGTTATTAGGTTGATTGATTTCAGACCGCTAGTTTCTCTTCTATCAACTCGCCTGCTCTTCATCTGTCAATCATGTGTGCATCGTTTCATCGCTGACCTGCCCTGTGGTCTGTCAGTCTGTTTTCTCCTCTCTGAAAGCATTGCCACATATATACATTGCTCAAAAAAATAAAGGGAACACTTAAACAACACAATGTAACTCCAAGTCAATCACACTTCTGTGAAATCAAACTGTCCACTCAGGAAGCAACACTGATTGACAATACATTTCACATGCTGTTGTGCAAATGGAATAGACAACAGGTGGAAATTATAGGCAATTAGCAAGACACCCCCAATAAAGGAGTGGTTCTGCAGGTGGGGACCACAGACCACTTCTCAGTTCCTATGCTTTCTGGCTGATGTTTTGGTCACTTTTGAATGCTGGCGGTGCTTTCACTCTAGTGGTAGCATGAGATGGAGTCTACAACCCACACAAGTGGCAAAGGTAGTGCAGCTCATCCAGGATGGCACATCAATGCGAGCTGTGGCAAGAAGGTTTGCTGTGTCTGTCAGCGTAGTGTCCAGAGCATGGAGTCGCTACCAGGAGACAAGCCAGTACATCAGGAGACATGGAGGAGGCCGTAGGAGGGCAACAACCCAGCAGCAGGACCGCTACCTCCGCCTTTGTGCAAGGAGGAGCACTGCCAGAGCCCTGCAAAATGACCTCCAGCAGGCCAAAAATGTGCATGTGTCTGCTCAAACGGTCAGAAACAGAATCCATGAGGGTGGTATGATGGCCCGATGTCCACAGGTGTGGGTTGTGCTTACAGCCCAACACTGTGCAGGACGATTGGCATTTGCCAGAGAACACCAAGATTGGCAAATTCGCCACTGGCGCCCTGTGCTCTTCACAGATGAAAGCAGGTTCACACTGAGCACGTGACAGACGTGACAGTCTGGAGACGCCGTGGAGAACGTTCTGCTGCCTGCAACATCCTCCAGCATGACCGGTTTGGCGGTGGGTCAGTGATGGTGTGGGGTGGCATTTCTTTGGGGGGCCGCACAGCCCTCCATGTGCTCGCCAGAGGTAGCCTGACTGCCATTAGGTACCGAGATGAGATCTTCAGACCCCTTGTGAGACCATATGCTGGTGCGGTTGGCCCTGGGTTCCTCCTAATGCAATACAATGCTAGACCTCATGTGGCTGGAGTGTGTCAGCAGTTCCTGCAAGAGGAAGGCATTGATGCTATGGACTGGCCCGCCCATTCCCCAGACCTGAATCCAATTGAGCAAAGGTGTGGTTTTCCACTTAATCCACTTAATTTTGAGTGTGACTCCAAATCCAGACCTCCATGGGTTGATACATTTGATTTCCATTGATAATTTTTGTGTGATTTTGTTGTCAGCACATTCAAATATGTAAAGAAAAAAGTATTTAATAAGAATATATTTAATTCATTCAGATCTAGGATGTGTTATTTTAGTGTTACCTACATTTTTTTGAGCAGTGTGTATATATATATATATATATATGAATATCTGTATATAGTGTTGTCATTCCTTTGCAGTGGATTTTTCTCCACAGTCCAAGAATGATCAGGAAACTTTAAGAACCAATAACATAGGCAACATTTACTCAGGTTAAATCTCACTGCTATTTAGAAATCAACTTGACAAGCGTGAGTCCTTCACAGATCCAGTTCAATTGACTTTCACTTGAAGAGCTTGATTCTTAGAAGTTCTATTCAGGACACACACACTCAACCATTATATAATTGAAAAATAGTTTTGGGTTTGTTCAACTTTCAGCAGGGAGAGAAAGACATGACTGGAAACATGAGATACTGTCTGAAGTTTACATACACTTATGTTGGAGACATTAACTCATTTTTCAACCACTCCACATTTCTTGTTAACAAACTAGTTTTGGCAAGTCGGTTAGGACATCTACTTTGTGCCTGACACAAGTCATTTTTCCTGCAATTGTTTACAGGCAAATTAATTCACTGTATCACAATTCCAGTGGGTCAGAAGTTTACATACACTAAGTTGACTGCCTTTAATCAGCTTGGAAAATTCCACAAAGTTATGTAATGGCTTTAGAAGCTTCTGATAGGCTAATTGACATCATTTGAGTCTATTGGAGGTGTACCTGTGGATGTATTTCAAGGCCTACTTTGTGCCTCTTCACTTGACATCATGGGCAAATCAAAAGAATCAGCCAAGACCTCAATAAAAATTGTAGACCTCCACAAGTCTGGTTCATCCTTGGGAGCAATTTTCAAACGCCTGAAGGTACCACTTTCATCTGTACAAACTATAGTATGCAAGTATAAACACCATGGGACCACGCAGCCGTCATACCGCTCAGGAAGGAGACGCGTTCTGTCATCAGCAAATTTAATGATGGTGTTGGAATCAAATCAAAGTTTATTTGTCATGTGCGCCGAATACAACAGGTGTGAACCTATCGGTGAAATGCTAATGTGAAACCAATAGTGCAAAAAATGTGTTAGGTGAACAATAGGTAAGTAAAGAAATAAAACAGTAAGAAGACATGCTATATACAGTAGCGAGGCTACATACAGTAGCGAGGCTACATACAGACACCGGTTAGTCAGGCTGATTGCGGTAGTATGTACATGTAGATATGGTTAAAGTGACTATGCATATATGATGAACAGAGAGTAGCAGTAGTGTAAAAGAGGGGTTGGCGGGTGGTGCGTGGCGGGACACAATGCAGATATCCCGGTTAGCCAATGTGCGGGAGCACTGGTTGGTCGGCCTAATTGAGGTAGGATGTACATGAATGTATAGTTAAAGTGACTATGCATATATGATAAACAGAGTAGCAGCAGCTTAAAAAGAGGGGTTGGGGGGGCACACACAATGCAAATAGTCCGGGTAGCCAGTTGTGCTTGGCCATGCAGTCATGGGTGAACAGGGTGTACAGGAGGGGACTAAGCACGCACCCCTGAGATAACCCAGTGTTGAGGATCAGCATGACAGGTATGTTGATGTCTACCCTTACCACCTTGGGGCAGCCCATCAGGAAGTCCAGGATCCCAGTTGCAGAGGGAGGTGTTTAGTCCCAGGGTCCTTAGCTTATTGATGAGCTTTATGGGCACTATGGTGTTGAACACTGAGCTGTACTCAATAAACAGCATTCTCACATAGATGTTCCTTTTGTCCAGGTGGGAAAGGGCAGTGTGGAGAGCGATTGAGATTGCGTCATCTGTGAATCTGTTGGAGCGGTATGCAAATTGGAGTTGGTCCGTGCAAGTTCTGAGTACACGTCCTGGTAATCCATCTGGCCCCGCGGCCTTGTTAATGCTCACATAGGCAACGGAGAGCTTGATCACACAGTCGTCCGTAACAGCTGGTGCTCTCATGCATGCTTCAGTGTTTCTTGCCCGAAGGGAGCATAAAAGGCATTTACCTCGTCTGGTAGGCTCGCATTACTGGGCAGCTCGCGGCTGGGTTTCCTTTTGTATATTTTTTAAGCCCTGCCACATCCGACGAGCATCAGAGCCGGTGTAGTAGGATTCAATCTTTGTCCTGTATTTCCGCTTTGCCTGTTTGATGGTTCGTCGGAGGGCATAGTGTATAAACTGATTAGTAATTTACCTCGGTCTTATCAATAGCTCTTATCCATTTATAAATTACAGTGCATGGAGAATTCTGTTATTTCTATGGGGAAAATATGCTTTTCCCACTTGCAACAGGCAGGATCGCTGGACCTTATTCACGGTTTTGTCGTGCATAAAGGTGGTTGAATTATGAGGGAATTAAGGTACCTCCACCCCGAAAGTTTAACTCCGGATCGGAATTCGGGGCATAGTGCACAAAAAATAACTTTTATGTAGTTAGATAGATTAAAAAAATACAAGTTTGGTTTCCAACGCATTTTCTACTCGGCTGGTGGTTTTGTCACCCCAAAATGGTGTTATATAGCGAATGTGCCCAATCTGGTATTGGCACATGCGCTCTAGCCAACAACTCTTAGATATAGTGGATGAGATTAATATGGACAAAATAGCAAAATTATTTTTATTTATTAAATGGCAGCCAAGCATCGATCATCATAACACCAGAATAAAACGCTATTTATTGGAAAGAAGCATCAAACTCATCACCTTTCTTTTTCATCATCCTGTGAAATTCATAAATGATTTAATCTGTAGCCTAATAAACTGCATGCTTTCACGAGTCGTAGTGGGAGGACCGCGCAACTGACTCCAAGTTTACTTTCATATAAGCATTTCCACCGCCATTTCTCGTATAATACATTTTACTGACACAAAAAGATCCCACATTGTCTAGCGTATTTTGTTGACGTTTGGAAAGTTTACCTACAAATGAGCTGTTTCCATCAGGCCTGCCATGACATGTAGTCTACTTTACTTTCAATGTTGGATGGAAAACTGGTTATAGCTATAAAAAGGAATCAGACTTTTTATTGCACTTCTCTTGATAGCAATTCTCACACTTACTTTACTAGCAGAGTTAGCTTTTAACAATTCAAGTACAAAATCGAATTATTGATTTGAACGTAATTAATAATTTAATGCAACCCCGCCAGAATGACGCCATCGTCCCTCGGCCTGGTACAACCTTCCACCAGCAGAGAGCAGTGTTGCTCTTATAACCAACCGAAATAATAGTTTATTTTTATTTTTACAGACAGCAGATACAAGGTGAATCTTTGATCCTGTGTCTGTCTTTTTATAGAAAATGAACCACTGAACAAAATGTAGCTTTATTGACAGTGCATGTCAGAGCAAAAACCAAGCCATGAGGTCAAAGGAATTGTTCGTAGAGCTCCGAGACAGCATTGAAAGTCCCCAAGAACACATTGGCCTCCATCATTTTTGGAACCATCAAGACTCTTCCTAGAGCTGGCTGCCCTACAGGTGTAGGATCATAATTTGATCACCCGGTTGCGCAGGAAATGCACATTTGTAGTGTATAATGTTTAAAAAGGCTTTTAAAGTTTGTAATTTCCACTTTAAAATGCCAGACTTGATTTGCCCAACCAAAAATGTATCAACCCCTACAAAAATGCCCATGAATTATAATCCACACAATAATTCACATTTCCTGTTGCTGCAGGATTATTCTTCTGCTGTGAGAAAGGGATCAAATTAAGATACCACACCTGTAGCACTTCATTTTCATTCAAGAGAGGCTTTTAGTGGTGCAGCATTGAAGTATCACTCGAGACTGGGGTTCGATCCCAGGCTGTGTCACAGCCGGAAGTGACCGGGAGTCCCATAGGGCGGCACACAATTGGCCCAGCATCATCCGGGTTAGGGGAGGGTTTGGCCGGGGAGCTTTCCTTGTCTCATTGCACTCTAGCGAGACTCCTTGTGGCGGGCCGGGCGCCGACTTCAGTCGTCAGTTGAACGGTGTTTCCTCCGACACATTGGTGCCACTAGCTTCCGGGTTAAGCGAGCAGGTGTTAAGAAGCAGCGCGGCTTGGTGGGTTATGTTTCGGAGGACGCATGACTCGACCTTCACCACTGCCGAGCCCGTTGGGGAGTTGCAGTGATGAGACAAGAACTTAACTACCAATTGGATATCACGAAAATGGGGAGAAGGGGGTAAAATGACAAAATAAAAAAACACAAAAAGAGAGCGGCTTTTAGGGCTCTGAGCCTTTCATGGATGGCAGGAGATTTGCACAATTATCACATTGACTCATGAACTGAATTGTCATTAAACACCATCTTCACCGCAATATCATGATCAGTATATAGTAGATCTGACTGTCGAAAATCGAATCCAAAGATTGTTTGTGTTACGTGTTTCGGTTTCTCTATTTCGAAGTTGGTTAGCATGTTAGCTGAGGCGTGCACTGATTGGAGTCACCTCATTGGTCAGTATGTGTTACATCTGTGCTGGCTCAGTGCATCAGTTGGAGAGGACATGTTGGGAGAGCTACACCGCACGTTAGTTAGCCAGAAAGAACCTTTAGTTTGTTTTCTCTGGGGTAAATTTAAAGCTCACTCTGGTGTGTCTTTTAGAAACCCCTTATTAGTTGTGTGCCAACTTTCAGTGGACGCACCTTTTGAAAAATGTTCCGTTTTGGTTGTTGAAGTTACTTTTTGTTTGTTCCCTTTTCTGTTTGTTTTCTGTTTTGAATTTGTCCTTTGGGAAGGGGGATACTTAGTCAGTTGCACAACTGAATTACATTCAACCGAAATGTGTCTTTAATCAATGTCATCGGCTCCCGGGGAGCATCTGTTGTTGGGGGTTAACTGTCTTGCTCAAGGGAAGAATGGCAGATTTTTCCACCTTGCTGACTAGGGGATTTGAACCAGTGACCTTTCGGTTACTGGCCCAACGCTATCAACCGCTAGGCTACCTGCCGCCGTGGTGTGAGACACATTTTACAAACAAAAAACTGTTCAGAGGACATTTTCTTAAAACCATCTTTATTCTCAAGATCCAATTCACATTACGTGCAAATGGCATCATAATCATGAGGATCCAAATTCATAATTATTATATTTTTTGTGCAACTTGTCTTTTCTTCCAGGGTACCCAAGTCAAAACAGGTCAGATCCAACTCCATAGGCAACGCTGTGTGCAACACGTTTCAATTTGGTACAAAAACACTACACCCACAGACTCATTCTCAATCAATTACACTAACACCACAAGTTCATTCTCTCACTCTTTCTCTCCAAAGACTTGTCATCCAATATTCCGGATATCATTGATAAACGTTTACTACATCATGAACAACATATTGTTGGTATTTGTCTGCTAAAACATTAAGTCAAGAAAACACACAAGTAAATAATTTCTTATTCTTTTAACAGTGAGTGGATTTGCTTGGCTTTCAGAAATGGAGCTGGTTTTTATTCAAATTGTCCTGGCCAACTTTGCAGTATAGTATATGTTGTGTTCAGAGGAGGCTGGTGACGAGTGGACGGCTCATAATAATGAATGGCGTGGTATCAAACACATGGGAACCAGATGTTTGATGTGTTTGAGACCACTATTCATTTCATTACAGCCATTACTATGAGCCTGTCCTCCCTATTTAAAGTGCCACCAGCCACCACTGATATAGTTCCATACAGTAACCAACAGATATTTTGTCAAGGTGAAACTAACACTTCAATCCGTCTATGAATCTTACTAGTTCATGATGTTCACATAGATATATCTAAAGCAAATCTAGAACAGTATGTCATTGTGGTTTTGCAATGAAATTGAGAGATTGTTTTTTCCCGTTATTTACGTAAAACAGTAAAATGTTCATAATGCATACAATATCTGTAAAAAAAATCTGCAGTCTGAAAATATACATCCTTATCCTCTGTAGTACTGTAAAATAGCTTCTTTTCTATTGGTGCAACATTTGTTATTGGTTTGTAACTGAGTTATTAAGAGTGACCACTCTTGCGAGAGAAAATACCACACCGGCGCTTTAAGAAGTATCTTGTGGAATAAGGTGACATTCGGCAGAGTGCATGTTTGAGATCAACTACCGACGACTATAAATCACCTTGCATTCCAAATAACTACTCATTATGTGATCAAGACTTGCCATTCTGCGCCGCTGTTGCCTGTCTCAAACGAATTGCCTCAAAAATGCTGATTGTCACAACTCATTCTAGGGCCATTGACTTAGCCTGTGTCCCCATTCAACTTGTAAACCAGGAAGTAATTGGACCCTGCGCCACTTCCTGTTTCCAATTACCTGTCTGTCTCTCTCTGATTGTCTGCGCATTGTTAACTGTGCAGTTTGTGTGAATTGTGAGGTCCTAGTCATTTAAACACGGTGAAGTCTATTGCTTTATGAAAGGCATCACTTTTACAGAGAAAACACAAGCTGCTTTGAGGAGTAGTGTGAAGCTTATAATAGTTGGATTTTTACGCAAAGTTTATACATTTTTTTTAACTGTTGCAAACAAACCACAATATCATACAACTTTTTAAAAAAGAAATATACAACCAAAATAAAGAGCTTTTTTTTATCATCAAGTTTTTCTCTGTACCCTGCTGATGTTGCATCATTTAAAAAAAAATTAATGTGGCAGCTAGGGGTGTAATGGTTCACCAAACCCACGGTTCTGTATGTATTGTGGTTTTGGGGTCACGATTCCATTGGGTTTCGGTACAGTGGGGAAAATGACAGGCTAACATTTACTGTAGTTCATTTTGGTTTATTTAAGAAAATACAAAGTGTTGGTATTCCTGATTCCATACATGATCATGAGTCATATAATGCCTGATGAGAGCACCATCAGGAATACCAACACAGTATTTTTACTCATCAACAACAACACTAAAAAGTGCAATTAATGTGTGAAATCAATGTAAATATGGCTCAGACATTGTATATAGAGAGACCTATGCTATAATGTTTTCTTACAAAGACACAAAGGCACGCAATTGTGTGCCTCTCAAATTGGGCACACGATACTTCTCATTTCCCACTCCGGGTAATGTGATGGGGTGTCACTGTTAAGTAGCTATCTGTTACCCTGGAGGTCCATCCATCTGTAGTAAGCACAACACAGGGTATATTGGCCAATTCATTGACAACTTTGTCTTTAGCTTGCTTGTATAGAGCGGGTACTACCCGTTTGCTGAAATGGGTGCAAGAGTGCGAATTTCGTAGTGCACTCAAGCACTTTCATGAGGTGCTGAAAACCCCTGTTCTCAACCACCAAGAATGGGCGCATATCCGTGGCTATAAACATACCTATCGCTCTTAGAAATTCTTTGGCCCGGTCAGAATCAGTTGCGGGGGGCTGCTTGAATGCAGAGGGGAGACAAAATTGTTTTAATGTTTTTTTTTGCGTTTCCGTTTGGCTCCTATGGTAAGAATACTGGGATGGTGTTGGCGTAAATGTGTCAACATGTTTGAGGTGTTGGCAGCTGCATAGGCTATTCTGGTTGAGCAGTGGCGATATTCTCTCTCTGTCCACCGCCATTGTAATCTACTGGGAAGCCAAAATGTTCCCAAACTGTCGATGGAGAATCCTCCTGGTTTATCGACCCCACCACTTGCCATCGTACAGAACTAGCTCTCGGCTGCGCCTCACAAAAGGACAGTTTGAAATGCGCCAATTAACATTCTAATTTTAATTGGCCTACAATGTGTGCATAGGCTCTAGTTGTTTTAACTGAATAGCCTGAAATGTTTTTTTTTTTTCAGCTCAGATTTACTCAAGAGGCATACAACGCAGCGTAGGCATAACCTATTATTGTTTTAAGATATTTTTTATCTATTCATTTGGGTTCAAAGTGTGGACCGAACCGAGGTCCCCGTACCAAACGTTTCGGTATAAATAGTGTACCAATACACCCCTTGTCACACCTTGACCTAACTAAAATAACAAAGAAAACAAAGAATACTAAGGTCAGGGTGTGACACCCCTAGTGGCAGCGATTCTCTCCTCTGACTCAGAATTCCATTGACTGTGGTCAACATAGAAAGGGTTTGATCCCCTGACTCTACCCACATGTCATTCATACAGGCATGAATCAGCCAATTAGCAAGTATCATAGCAACAACCAGTCCTTATAGGAGGATCATGATCACTTTCAGTAACTCACATGTTGAGAATATAATATGACGCTTGAACATAGTTAAAAAGTTCCCATGGAATCTTGTGTGACAGCAGAAGGAATTTCTGCCAGCATCACAGCTCACAGTGTCTGTCTGTCTGATTTGTCCATCTGCAGCTCAGGAACTACACGCCATGGTGACAACAACAAGAACATTCTCTCTGTTTCAATAACGTTCTGTTTCATGATGCAAGTCTACACTCTAGAACGTGAATGAGAGCCTGAAGCATGTTCTAGGTTCTAGAAGAAGTCACTGATAGCCAATCAGATCAGGTTAGATCATGCATCCGGGTTCCGGGAAACAATCCAAAATGATTGGATGAATTCCCAATTTTTTTTGGCACTGCATGAGTGGCATCATGAAAAAAAAGAGATAGCTATTGAATGGCTTTAATCTTTTTCCTGACTTCGTGTCAAAGTGTGCTTATATATCTGTCCTGATCGTTTAGGTTTCACACAGAAGAGGAGAAACAAGCCATCTTTTAGCTAGCTTTTTCTACATGGATGAGTTGTTTAGTGTTGTGCCTTTCCATTGTTTAGAAATGAGCCTAGGTTTACTCAAGGTGGGAGCTTGTGGTGTGAATCATAGAAATAGAATAAGAATAGCCATCCCATTACAGAACATTGACTATTTCTATGGTGTGAATGATGTGAGTACAGTAAGAGTGTGTTAGAATGGCAGCATTGAGCAGGTATAGATATAGCTCTCACAGAACACCAGCACCAGAGGGACACCTATATGAAAGCTACTACACATCCCCTGACTGGGGAAGTCTCGTAGGAAGAGAATACGAAAAGGAAGGGAATGGAATAATGCAGGTTAACTGGCTTCTGCTGTCGGTCACTGTCTTGTACAGTACTGACCTTCTCAGGGTTGGTGGAGTCAGCACTCAATAATAAACTGGAGTAAAATGAAACACTAGAAGTTGCATGGTTCATATGACTGACTGAACGAGCGCTGTCAACGACAACAACTAGACATAATCACCAATAAGCCGACTGACTGACTGTACAATTAACCCAAAAAACCTATAGAGAAGTAACTGAGGAGAGGTGAAACATTTACAAAATAAAAACCAAAAGAAAAGGCTGTTCACTTGTACCCGCATCGTAAGGGATGGTTCCATCCATAAAACTAGGCTGAGAAGCTAGGCTGTACCAAAGCTATGGAATGAAATGACTCAGTAGTGCTAATGAGAGTTCCAACGTGTCCCAAGACGCCTAGAGCCACTCTGAGGCCCACTGTCGTAGCCCCCGACAGGCGCCCACACACACCCCGACCACACACAAACACACACACCTTGGCAGGGTGTGTGCATGCGCGTCTGTCCGTCTGTCCGTCTGTCCATCAGTCCTCCGTCTGTCCGTCAGTCCTCAAAGACCTCCAGGAAGAGTGGGGGGAAAAGTTCGTTGGGGCACTCCACCTTCATATGCAGGAAGCGGGAGGCGTGGCACGCCCCGATCATCCGCAGGTCCGTCACCTTCATCAGCAGCTTGGGCCAGAATTGCGCCACCTTGTGTTTGCGGTAGTTGATGTAATGTTCAAAGGCCAGAAGGAACTCCTCCTGACAGCGCTCAATACGCTCCACGCTGGTCAGCCCCGGACGGTCTGGGGAGGGAGGGAGAGAGAGTTTTCATACTGTACTGTATGTTAGTACTGTCGCGTAGATGGAAAAATACTATATACTAATCCAACCCTAATGTACAAACACAATCTCATTGGAGATAGACTCTATACCTTTAAAACTCAATACTTTTATTAATCGGATGTTCTGTAATCTGTTGCTAGCTTGTTTTAATCACTCCAGGGGTTGCATGTGCGATAGATTTACAGAACATTCGATTTATAAAATATTGAGTTTTGAGTATGCTACAGAATTATTAGAACAAATAGCAGATTGGCTCGCATTTGCCATTGATTTCACAACAATAAAAGTCAATGCAGACAATTTGTGCATGGGGATATGATAGATCGATGGCTTCCAAAACAGAGAAGGTATTGTCTTAGAGACGGAGGGAGGGAGATGTGTGGCCCCTGCACAAAGCTATTGATTTCCCCCGGACGGCTATTGTAGTCTCATCATTAGATGGTTTCCTTTCCTAGGGTGGGCTCTGTAATCCCTGATGATCGCTATGTAAAAGATTGGCTTAATGGGTTTAAAAAGTCCTCTGGTTGAAGTTAACAGCAGTGTATTGACGTGTCACTGACTGTGGTTAATCACACATGAAAACAGGCCGGCACACACAGACTTACTGGCTTTGGGCTTTACTGACTGTTTTATACACTTACCAAGGTTTTACTGACTGTTTAATTGCAGTAATGACATGTGACTGACTGTGGTTAATCCAACATGGATGGCAGACACTGACTTACTGGCTTTACCGACTGATTCATTGCTTACCGACTGTTTTGTTACATGTCTCACGGGAGGCTGGCTCTTGGTTTTATGTGGTAAGCTACAGGAACTACAGGCTCTTTGATAATAATTTATTGTATATGAATAAATATATATATAATATATACATATTTATTGTGTACAAGTTAAGTGTACATCAGAAGTAATAAGTAAGGGATAATCAATGAGGGGCTATGCGTTCTATGCAAAATAATGAACAACATGGAGTTGCATTATTTCCAACAGAACGCATAGAGTTCCGAGTTCATTATCCCTTTTATACCATGGCTATAATTGAACACATTTGCTGCTAGAAATATGTTCAACTTTCACTGAAGTAGCCAGCCAGTTTATTAGATAGCTAGCTACAGTAGTTATTGTGGTAACCAAACAAACAGACTTCCTAGTTTAGCTAACCAAACCTTCAGTCCTAGCTTGCCATTATGAGAATCCAATTCAACAATGCCAATTCGTATTTGTACTCTTTAGCTGTTGCAAAGGCAGCAGCTATTCTTCCTGGGGTCGAAACACATTAAGGCACATACATTACATATAAAACAAAAGATAAAACAGTACATCATATAACATTATTACACCACTACATATCTACAATAAGTAACTTTGTGTGTTTCTCTTCACAGTGCCCGCTGTTAAGTACTGTAAGGTATATTTTTATCTGTTTTTTTGTTGTTGTTTTTTTTCAAATCTGATGCTCGTGCTTGGATCAGTTACCTGATGTGGAATAGAGTTCCATGTAGTCATGGCTCTATGTAGTAATGTGCAGTTCCCATAGTCTGTTCTGGACTTGGGGATTGTGAAGAGACCTCTGGTGGCATGTCTTGTAGGCATGGGTGTCCGAGTGTGCTAGTAGTTTAAACAGACAGCTCGGTGCATTCAGCATGTCAACACTTCTTACAAAAACAAGTAGTGATGAAGTCATTCTCTTCTCCACTTTGAGCCATGAGAGATTAACATGCATATCATTAATGTTAGTGCCCTGTGTACATTTAAGGGCCAGCCGTGCTGCCCTGTTCTGAGCCAATTGTAATTTTCCTAAGTCCCTCTTTGTGGCACCTGAACACACGACTGAACAATAGTCCAGGTGCAACAAAACTATGGCCTGTGGGTCCTGCTTGTTGATAGTGTTGTTAAAAAGGCAGAGTAGCGATTAATTATGGATAGACTTCTCTCCATCTTAGCTATTGATATGTTTTCACCGTGACAGTTTTACAATCCAGGGTTACTCCAAGCAGTTTAGTCATCGCAACTTATTCAATTTCCACATTATTCATTACAATATTTAGTTGAGGTTTAGGGTTCAGTGAATGATTTGTCCGAAATACAGTGCTTTTAGTTTTTGAAATATTTAGGACTAACTTATTCCTTGCCACCTATTCTGAAACTAACTGCAGCTCTTTGTTAAGTGTTGCAGTCATTTCAGTCGCTGTAGTAGCTGACATGTATAGTGTTGAGTCAACCGCATACATAGACACACTGGCTTTACTCAAAGCCCGTGGCATGTCGTTAGTAAAGACTGAAAAAAGTAAGGGGCCTACACAGCTGACCTGGGGAATTCCTGATTCTATCCGGATTATGTTGGAGAGGCTTCCATTAAAGAACACCCTCTGTGTTCTATTAGACAGGTAACTCTTTATCCACAAAGCATGGGGTGTAAATCCATAACACATACGTTTTTTCCAGCAGCAGAGTGATCAAGAATGTCAAAAGCCGCAATAAAATCTAACAAAACAGCCTTTCTATTATCAATTTCGCAGTCAATCATCATTAATTTGTGTAAGTCCTGTGCTTGTTGAATGTCCTTCCCTATAAGCGTGCTGAAAGACTGTTGTCAATTTGTTTACTGTAAAATAGCATTGTATCTGGTCAAACACAATTTTTTCCAGACGTATACTAAGGGTTGGTAACAGGCTGATTGGTCAGCTATTTGAGCCAGTAAAGGGGGCTTTACTATTTTTAGGTAGCGGTATGACTTTAGCCTCCACCCAGGCCTGAGGGCACACACTTTCTATTTGGCTTAAATTGAAGATATGGCAAATAGGAGTGGCAATATCATCCGCTATTATCCTCATTCATTTTCCATCCAAGTTGTCAGACCCAGTGGCTTTTCATTGTTGATAGACAACAATAATTGTTTTACCTCTTCCACACTCACTTTACGGAATTCAAAAGTACAATGTTTGTCTTTCCTAATTTGGTCATATATACTTGGATGTGTAGTGTCAGCGTTTGTTGCTGGCATGTCATGCCTAAAGTTTGCTAATCTTGCCAATGAAACAATCATTAAAGTAGTTGGCAATATCAGTGGGTTTTGTAATGAATAACGTTTTTAATTGGACTTTTGCTTTCCAAAGCAGCTCAAACATGTAAGAATGTGCCATTGAATTCTACCGTGCAAATATTGTGCGTTATAGAGAAATAATGCACGCTCTAGAATGACCTTCAAGCCAATAAGAAACAAGTGTTCAACAATGCCATGGTATAAACATCTATAAGCACATATTATCGCTAAATCTACATGTGTGTTTATAGATGTGTAACGTACGTTTCATGATATATCGTTAATGTAAATCCTCTTTCTACACACGGGACCAGGGGTTAATATGGCGTGCTGTTAGACCAATTCTCTATCTGCTTGAGCTCAGGGGTCACCCGCTCTCTTACTATCTCACCCACAATGTATTCCTATTTCCTACCTAATCTACTTGTAATGTGACCTACTTGTCATCTTGCCAACTAGTTCAAGATTAAAATGTCAGGTCGTGACCAAAAAAAAATGAATAACAACACAAAATAGAATATTGATAAAGAACACTCTTTTGGAAATGTTTGAATTCACCAAATGTTTTAAAGTGGCACCTTTTGAAGGATATCTTTGAATTAACTATCTGTAAAAAAGATATATCTTCTATATTGTCAGCTTACAAGTGGATGGAACTGTTGCAAGACTATGGCCCAATTGCCATGACCCAATTAAAACGCTTTTAGGTGTATTTGTCACAATGGTGATATAACCCATAAACCTGCATGTAGAGAAAACAAAGGGCCAGATGTCTGGTAGTATGGTGAAGTAACGTGTGTTTGTGTGCCGGCAAGATTGTCTCCCTCCCTCTCACCGGAGGACAGGAGGATGACGGCCTGTAGCAGAGCGACCTCAGAGTCGTCCAGATGGAACGAAGACAGCGATAAGCCCAAATCAAAGATAGCGTCCGACACCACACCCAGGCCTCCGTTCTTCAGCTGGCCGCGGGTCACGGCCATCTCCCCGTTAAGCGTCAGCGTCTCACTCTCGGGGTCGTAGCGAACGGCTGCCCGTAAAGACATGATCTCCATGCAGCAGCCTTTCAATAGGATAATCTGGTCTTCACAAGGCAGCTGGGAGGAGAGAGACAAACACAGAGAGCGAACGTTATATATTTTGTTATTGATTTTTTTGCACATAAAGATGAACGACTGATATGATTTGAAGAATTAAAAGGGAAAATAGGAGAATGTGCAGGAGAGGTAAAACTCCAGAAATTGTTAGAACGTTTATGTTCACACATATTAGTAGTGTTAGCAGTTATTACAAACTGAACTCTACATTCCATGTTATTTTTTATTTATTAGCTATTTTTTGAACATGGATAAATTCAGTTTAGTTTAATATATTATTAGTTATGTAGATTTTTTAAAGTTTACATGGTGAGACCATTTCTAAGTATTTTGTATATATTTTTTATGACAGACCAGTAGAAATGTAGCTCTAAACAAGAACATAATTCACAACATGTAGATTTATCTATAAACTAAATATTTAAATAATTTTACATTTTTAGTTTGAACATTTTCTCTCATTTTATTTTTTATTTTAGTGAAATTGCTTATGCTATTGATGTTTCTGTTTAAGTTATTGTAACGGCTTTCTTCCGTCGAAGGAGAGGAGGACCAAAATGCAGCGTAGTTCGTGTTCAACATGTTTAATAAAAGACGATAACGTGAACACTACTCAAATACAAAATAACAACGTCGCAAAACCCGAAACAGTCCTATCTGGTGCAGAGAACACAAAGACAGGAAACAACCACCCATAAACCCCAACACAAAACAAGCTACCTAAATATGGTTCCCAATCAGAGACAATGACTAACACCTGCCTCTGATTGAGAACCATATCAGGCCATACATAGAAACGGACAAACTAGACACACAACATAGAATGCCCACCCAGCTCACGTCCTGACCAACACTAAAACAAGGAAAACACAAAAGAACTATGGTCAGAACGTGACAGTTATAGTGTTTTATAACCAATGTCTTTATTACCATCCTCATTAATAAATAATGAGGAATTCAATCATATGAAGAGAACAAAAATATGAAACACATCCCCCCCAAAAATAAATATAGCTTGATAAGAATTAAAACATTTATTTTAGTTTCAATAAAGTAAAACAACCTTGCTTACGTACCTCACAGAACATAGGCAGCTTTTTGGCAAAGTCCACCACTCGGGTAATGGCGGGGGTGATAATTTTTGTAAACTGACTGAAGGCTTCAATGTCCACTTTGCTCCCTTCAGGTGCATTTATGACCGGCGCTTGACCAATGTCCTCGGGCTGAAACGACAAAAAGAAGAGGGAGGATGTAGGTACGTTCAACAGGGCTAGACAGGGACAGACTGTTAAAAGACCACAAGACAGAGTGCACCCTATATAGTGCAGTACTTATTTAACATAGTATACTACTTTTGACCAGTGCCCTATCCAGGGAGGAGGGTGATAACTCAGACGCAGCTAGAAAGATAGACAGACAGACCACACACACAACACAACATGTTCTCCTCTTTCTCCAATAAGCGTGAGACAGGTCAACGAGTATAACAGCATAACAGGAAAACAAAGTGGATGGCGTTTCCACTGTGATTGTTCAGGAGGGACAAGGAGGAAAGGCGGAGGGAAACTTAAAAAGGAGGGAAAGTGCAAAGTGCAAAGTGCAAGCCATTCATTTTCTCGTACTCAGTCGGCAGAGTCTTTGACTAGGGTTATCCACTGATACGGTATTATTATTATAACATATTCAACTACTTGCCTTCTGACCAGAAGTGACATAAGAGCGATAGAGAGTAGAGCAAGTAAATAAACAAAGAGCCCAGATTGAGTTGAGTAGCAGAGGACAAAGCACTGTGTACAGCAACCCCCAGATTCGGTTGCTTTGGCTTTAAATCAATAGGCATATTGACGAAATAATAAAACACTAATTAATAATAATAATAACATTATCCCTTTAAGAGTCCTTCTCCCTGGTATGCCTTTAAACTGACACAGCTTGCGGAAAACTAGCTCCATACTGTATACACAGCACTTAAAGCTATATGGGGCATTCTAGAGAAGTGGCTCAAATTGCTGTCCCCAGTCAAAAAAAACAGATTTATTTTTTTTACCAGAAAATCTTCAAACTTAGGACACATATTAACATAATGATCTATTTTAATTCCTGCCAAGGCAATAACACATATTGTTCAATTAATATAGTACAAAATCATGGTTTATTATATACCCTTTTCTATTGAGGTGGCTGTACCCCACCCTGACTCCTAAAATTAATGTTTGAAAATAAAGTCATCCATGATTTTTGTAATCTTTTTAACACTATTATTTCACTAGAACATATTGAGTTGTTTTATTATTAAATTGAAAGATACTGCTCTAATTAGTCTATTTAAAAATAATCGCTCTCTGAAAAATGATTTCCCCACTTTGTACTGTATGTCACTACTGAAACACAGACTGTAGAATGAATGGGCCTGAAGCCACATCCCTACAATATAACCATGAAATGGGATTGCATCCTTCTCCATCATGGCCCCATGATGTGTCAATAATATATATATGTTTTTTGGATGTCTAAAAGATAGCTAACTAGCCATATGGTAGCTATGGGGATTCATTAAAGTCCAAAATACATTTAAATGGTCAAAACTGAAACTGCCACGACCGAAACAATTTGCTTCGTTTTGGTGTTGACATTAATGTTTTGGTAATAGACACTTGATTGTTAATCCATTGTATTCCTTCACATCTCTTGAAAAAAAACATTGATATGATATTGTACATTAAATACATAATTACTTCTCCCTGGAAGTCAAAGTAATGCACTGCATTGGATGAAACCGCTTCTTTTGTCTTTAAATGCAGGACATGATATTGTAGTGATATCATTGTAGGGTATTTCATTTGTATTTCATTTTATTTAACCTTTATTTAACGAGGCAAGTCAGTTAAGAACAAATTCTTATTTACAATGACGGCCTAGGAACACTGGGTTAACTGCCTTGTTCAGGGGCAGAACGACAGATTTTTACCTTGTCAGCTCAGGGTTTCAATCTAGCAACAGTTCGGGGTAGCCCAGACCAGGACTCGAACCCAGGTCCAGTGACTGTCAAGCCAATATCTTAAATGTTATCCCAAGAGGTCTAAATGTTGGGTTACGGTTGCTACAATATGGTACACAGTGGACAAATTCCTCAGCCTAATCCCCTCCCCGCCAAAAAAGTTACACAGCGACATGTCCAAATCAGCCAAAGTATGTATGACATAGGCTGCATTTACACAGGCTTCCCAATTCTGATATATTTTCCACTAATTGGTCTTTTGACCAATCACATCAGATCTTTTTCAGAGGTGATCTGATTGGTCAAAAAATCAATTAGTAAAAAAAATATCAGAATTGAGCTGCCTGTGTAAATGCAGCCACAGTGTGCGTAAAGCTTGGTCTGTGAGTACAGGGAAAATTGTCCATTGGTCAGAGCCTGACATTGATGGTGAAATGTTTCTCTAAATTAAATGTAAAGGTTTTGAAAGTCAAATTAAAAATCCTCTTTTTACTATATTTCACATTTTGTATAACATTTCTCAAATTAATATGTAATAGAAGGTTAATCAAAATGATCAATACTGTACACGGTTCTCCCTTAACAGAAACCTTTTCACTGTTTCGGTAGTCAATAATTTAATGCCTGGTAAGGTATTCAGGAAACAATTAAAATATGCAATACAAAAAATGTGTGAGTAGTAGATATGTCTAAAAATAGGATCCAAATTAGATTTTTTTTTCAAACCCAAATTTGAATGACTCATATACAGCACTGTATTTTAACACTAGCCCATAATATAATAGCTAGCTATAGCAGGTGCGATTTGAAAAGCGTTTTTATAGTATTTAAACTCAGTATTATATTTTGTCTATTAGTTCTTACCTTGGTTTCCTTCACCCCCACTGCACTCTGGTCAGAAGTATAGAATAAATTACATGTTATTTCATTAAGTAGCATTGCTTCCTCGACCTGTTGGACAATCAACAGAGATTGTGAAGAACGTTTCAATGAGGAACCCGTGTCGAGCCAACTAAAAAAAAAACAAGTTTAATTAAACTGAGGAAAGGTAGATGACAGACAAGTAAGTGCAGAGAGAGAAAACAGGTGAGTAGTACACAAAATGCAAAGTGGAGTTTCCATGACAAGATTTAGGCTCAGGCTGAAGCATTTGTTTTATACTTATGAACTGGTATTTAATTATAGGTATTCAGGTTCAAATTCCTTTCAAACTTTTTTATTTATTAATTTTTCAGATCAAAATCATACTGTTGTATGTCAACGTTCACAAATGAGTTTATCAAAGCTGATCTACATTATGATAATATAGCATAATTTAATACTACAATACCAATATAATACTATATAACAATATACCCTGCACAGGGACTATGGATGAAAATGAGCTGTTTAGCTAAATCTGGAACTAATTACTAATTAAAAACATCAAATAAATGACAATTCAATTAAATAAATTACAATTTCATCTTTCTATGTATATAGCCTCTACATGGAAACTCCAGGATAGAGTCAAAGAAAGTGAGACAGACTTCAAACTGCAGTGGACGATCAGACTTTATGGAAAAAAAAAGGTTAAAATGTGAGGAGTGAAATTATAAGGTAGATACTACACTAGACACAGACAGAGAGTGAAAGAGAAAGAAAGCGCGAGAGATAACAGTTATTTGTTTTTAGTATTTGTTTAGATTATTAAAGAACACTGCATTAAAGGGGAGAGAAAGAAGAAAACAAGAGGAATGGATTGTTCCGTTTTAAGTTAGTGTCTGCTGCGTTGAGGAACACACTTTCTCCAGCGTCCAGCTAATTCTCCCCATTCTACAAGGAGATACAAAAAACATGGACATATTAACGTTGGGAACAGTGGTGGGTTGGGGATGGGATGGGAGGTAGGGAAGGGAACAAGAGAGGGATTGTGGGAACTGGGAATGTTTCACAGAACAGACATGGTTGGTTAGATGCTGTCAGCCACGGAGAAGACGTCTCACCAAGAACTTGCGTTTCTGTTTCCAGTGGTTTCCCTGGGCGTTAGTTGACATGTGGGCCTCGGTGACCATGCGGATCAGGTCCCACTCCTCCTGGGACGGCTCAGGCCGGTCCCACACCGTTTTCTGGAGCTCCTCCTTCCGCCGCCGCTCACGGTTCTCCTCGATCAACTTCCGCTTGGCGAGCCGCTTGCTGTCGTCCAGCACCACTGGGAGGGGAGGGGGGTAGAGGAGGGGAGGAGTTAGGGATCAGGAGGAAGGGTGAAGTGGTCGGGCAAGGGAGGGTCAAAGAGGGGGGCAAGGAGTCACGAATGAGGAGGGGATTAAGAGGGAGGAAGGGTGGGGTTTTGTCAAGTATCAAGCGAAAAAGAAGCGAGAGAGTAAGTCCACAATATAAACCACATAGGGGCCATACCTGTGAACATTAAAACAGTTTAACCCTCTATGGCATGAATTTCTATTTGGGGGGGGGGGGTATTTCACCCCATTTTTGGGAGCTTGGGGGTCCCTGATAATATATCCATCATAAAATGTGTCGTCGTCCCCAACCAGATATTGGTGTGTTTCCTCAGGGCAACAATGTGCTACGAGGGTACTGAAACACCAAGGTTTTCTATAGTACATATGATAAGTGGAATAAGGAAAACAAGCAATATATGCATTAGAAAAAGTTTATTTTGACAATCACAATTAGAAGCTTTAAAGTCAAAACATCAAACAATCAAATAAACAAACTACTACTAATTACAACTAACACCTCATGTATAAATGTTTCTCACATTTCATATAAACATATAAACCAACATCCAAATGACTGTCTGTGTGTGTGTGTGTGTTTCAGTGTGTCTGAATGTGTTTGTGTGGGTTATTGATTAAATCAGTGTTTCTCTTTTTGACAAAGCACACTCTGATTTTGTATTCTGTGTGGAACCTTAGGAAGCAGTTGCTGGTGGATGTGAAACAGAGGTGAACATCACATTTCCGGCACTTGCCTTTTGGTGTACCTGTGCACCCTGGTACCTTGTGTCTCCCCTTCTTTTCAGCCATAATCATCCAACGGGTCCTTTTCTCCTCTTCTCCTCATACTCACCAGCAATTGTGGAACTTGGACGACCTTTCCTGCGCTCCAGACTCTTTCTACTTTTCAAATCAGATTTTATTGGTTACATACACGTGGTTAGCAGATGTTAATGCGAGTGTAGCGAAATGCTTTGCATAGGCCTTCAGCGATGTTTGACTTGAAGGTATACAGCTTCATTTGTTCCTTCTTTCTCATGCCAGTGCCTTCACAATCTCTTCTGTAGAGCAGCCAGGTGGTCACGATGATCATATCCAGGAAGTGGAACACCAGCCGGTGGAACCACTTCTTTGATCTGATTTTGTTCCGGTACAGTGCAATCAGTGAGTCAAGCAGATCCACGCCACCCATATTCTTGTTGTATTCTTTCACCACAGCAGGGCAGGGGACTTTGGTGATTATCTTTCGCTTGCGATCCCACATGTCAAACTCGGTGACTGGGTGGGCTCCAGTGTAATCACTGAGAAGGGTTACTGAACGGTTATCGTACCACTTCACGACGTGCAAGGTGGTTTCTCCAACCACGGCCATCTTCTGTTCCAAAAGATCCATGTCCTGCTCTCTTCAGCTCATCATCACACACCAAGTTGACGCCTGGTATTCTGATGCCACTAACGGTACCAGTGCAGTGAATTCCCTGCTGAGCCAGTGTGAGCACAAGAGGGACACTCGTAAACCAGTCTCTACATCTTCATCCTCAGACCCAGTCTCATTGTCAACAGACAGGCATTCTCCTTTAAAAAGAAAGCAGGAAGCACAAATTTGAATGTGTCATATACCCTTCTTCATTCACTGACACGCATACAAACAAACACACACATACATTACTTTTCTGACTGACCCCTGACCTCCTAACTGTCTCTGAAACCTGATTCAGGGATCCACTCTCCTGACTCTCTTCAAGCTCACTGTCCTCATTGTCACTCTCCTCAAGCTCACTGTCCTCATTGTCACTCTCCTCAAGCTCACTGTCACAGGGAATGACCCTAACTGCTCGATCATGTTCCTTCCACCGATAAAATATTCTTGTGTCCATTTCCTGTAAGTATCAGTAGATAGTAAAAACATTGACTATGGTCATAATTATGCATCCAAGCACATCTCCACACACAAAAGTGATCTAACTGCACAATGTTACCCTGAGGCAACAAACCAAAAAACAGTTTTAGTATAAAAATAAAATGTCTTTAAACAATCAAACATACTCATGCACATATTTTTTATATAAAGTTATTTCAATTTAAACATGTTAAAAAGTGATTTTATCTTACCAATTGGTGGCACTGTGTCCCATGCAGCATTGCTTCCTGAAAGGACTGCTCCACCCCCAGACAAAAGGCCATACCCATTTCAGCCCCTCATTTCATTGGACACAGACAGTCATATATATATATATATATTATATATATATATATATATAGTGTGAGGTCCAAAAAGGTCAAATCAAATCAAATCAAAGGTCCAAAAAGGTAGTTTGTTGCCTGAGGGCAACACCATGCCATAGAGGGTTGAGTTTAAAATTGTTGACATAGTGTTGTAGCTGGTCCCATCAGATAATCTGGCACACGTTAGCCCTATGCTAACCTCACCAGGTGGCTGTGATTATTTCCCATCACAAATTCTTCATAAGATTATCAAAGATCTTAAACTCTTTCTCCACAAACCACTGGCAGTTAGGACAAGTCGGCCACCAGATGTAAACCTTGAAGTTGGACATTTACATGTATCCCTCTGATGGCCGACTTGACCTATTTTAAGAAATTACATTTTCTAATGTAAGTAAGCAAGTATGGCCCCATACAATTTACAATACATACAAGATACAATTTAAAACATATGCACTCTGCCTCTGATATTTACACTGATATTCTCATCATAGCCGTCATTAAAAAAAGATTGTCAATAAATAAATAAATAAATAAATAATAGAAATTAAAGTAAAAACAGAAAACATTATAGAAATGATAGACATTACACAATAAAATAGGACTTTTTTGGATCTAAGAATATATTAGCTTTTTAGAGTATTTGTACAGAGTAACATTTAACAACAAGGTTGGTTGGAAGTCTATATCTGTTATGATGAGTCATGACATTAGTTATTCCTATCTCTGTACTCTGAAATAGACAGGTTAAGCAGCTCTCCGTGATGAGCCACCTGGCAGGCCAGGCACAGTCATCAAGTTCAGTAAGCAGATCTCTCAGGTAGATTGGAGCATATATATAGACACATTTTTTGAGCAATCAGAAGTAGTGCTAGTTAGTTCATTTGTTATTTTTTTTGCTGCTATTGGAGTGGTAGTGAATGTCCTCTCAATTAAATAGGAAAACTTTAATATTAGGCTACATTAATATACTTTTCTCTCACTCTAGAAGAGGGAACATCCTCTATAAAAGTTATTCTGGGGATCTCAACTAAGCAGAATAGTACTTACAGTCTGTTGCCATGCCGACAGTGATGCACTTCTTGAAGCGACACTCCTGGCACTGGTTCCTGGTCACCTTATCGATGATGCACTTTGCCTCGTACTTACACGCGTACGTTGGGTTCAGGTTCTTCTGGATCGTCCGCCGGAAGAAACCCTTTGGAAAAAAGATAAAAGGAATGTTTGAAACACAATGATCTGCAACATTCTATCAGTCTAAGTTCAGGTTGGTGGCAGTGGTAATGGAATCTTTATTTGAATTGAATTATCATCTCTTTCCATCAACTGACTTTTTCCTTTTTAATTGATACTATGTCAGAGAGTGTTGGTATTATTACATATGTTACTAATACATATGTCCACTGTTGGTATTACCTTGCATCCTTCACAGGTGATACAGCGATAGTGATATCCTGTAGCTTTGTCCCCACATACCACACATAACTCGTCCTTGTCCAGGTAACTAGGGATGTACCCTAACAGAAGAGAAATATATCAAATGTAAACACACCATATAGGCCTGTGATGATCCGTTAACAGGGACACAATATCCGGGATACAAACATTAAGAAACAACAAATGATGTATGCCAGGAATGCCTCTATTGTTGGCAGAAAAATGTCCCTATGAGATAATAAAGTATTAATTTACTACTGTCTGACCACAAGCAGACCACTGAACATGATATTTTTTAGACAAAGCAACTTAGAAACAAAGAGGTGAATTCCAACAGACGTATTTAAGATTGGCATCATTCATTTCAACACACTTTCTCCAAAAAGGCCTAAAGCGTGTAGCATTAATAAGTTAAGAAGCCGAGTTAACAAGGTAGGATCAGTGAGTGAGGTGATCCAACCCGGACACACGAGAAGGGTGAATGCACGTGGGGGGTAGGAAGGGAAGGGAAGGGTGGGGGCAGAGGTCAATAAATGATCAATACTAGTCGAGGGAAGTCCAGGCCAATCCATCAACCGGCACGCTCCAGCCTTCTGTTACACTTTCTGTAGGCCTTCTCCCTGCACCAGCAATCAATACACACACACACACACACACACACACACACAAAGCACAAAATGCAACAGGTCCTCTGGTGCCGGGTCAGTTCTGGCACGGTATGACACCTTAGGTCGACTTGGATTTACTGCAATTAGTCCAAACTAAAGCCTGATCGAAGGAGCTCAGGTCGTCAAGACAATTAATTATCCACCTGTAGCAAATCATTATGACAGACTCTAAGAACACTGTTCAGGACAATCAAACGCAGAGACATGCTGACAGTCAATTCATACGTTTGTCAACAAGTTTTTCAAAGTCCATGGACTCATAATATGTTGGTGGCCTGAATTTGCCTTTAAACTTCAAGAGTTTGAAAGTGAATATATAGTTCAACATACATAACTACAAACTGTGCTAATGGTTCTACTTACCAACTGATAAACTCACAGACCTCAGTGTTTCGGTGGTAATAATCATATAGTATCAGAATCACTACGATTATAGTGTATCAAGAGTCATTACCATATTATATATACACATACGAGCAAGGTTCAACACCGCAACGGTTTGAAATGAGGTAAAGCACTGTTCAAGCCAAACTAGACTAGTATACATCAAATACTGTTACACACTACATACAATACAACAATATCAGGTCAGATGTAGTCAATCAAAAAGAGATATTTGTGCACCTGTCACACTGTCTCTACAACTGCACTCCAACACAAGCTGTCAGGCCGTCACCCCATCACACCACCGGGTTAGTCCCGACCTTTCAGCTTGTCATGCCATCACACTATCCCTAGTTCCTTCCAGCTTGTATTACCATAAGCGCTAGTCCCAATTCCCTACCTTTCTTGTTAACCTCTTGCATCCACTGCATGTGGGAGAAGTCGGGCTTCCCCTCAGAATAGTAGTCGGGCTGGTGGTTGTAGTGGCTGAGAGGCACTTCCATGGTGCAGTATTCACTTTTGAACACGGGGTTGGGTCCTGGGTAGGAGCAGGCGTAGGGCTGGCTGGGGGGCCAAGCCTGCTCCATGCAGGGAGGGTGGATCTGGTGCATGGGCTGGGGCTCAACGTGCCCGTACCCCCCGGGACCATCACCTCCATACATGCAGTACTCCCCACCGCCCTGCATCGGGTAGCCACCGCCCACGCCATGAGGCATCTCATACATGTCAGGCATGCAGTAGTTCATGATGGCCAGCGGCTGCACCGAAGGCAGGTAGGCACATACAAAAGGCTGACGAAGGCGACAAAAAAAGAAGAAAAAAAGCAGACTGGAGACAATGTTACGTATCAATTCAGAGCTAAGCGTGATTCATTCAGCGTTAAGTTCAAGTAGGGTAAATTAATAATGAAATGATTGATATGGATATGATAAGAAAGATGTGTACGGAGCAAGTAGGGGCTATGTTGGTAGAATGTGTCTTATATACTGAGTCCTTGGCCCACCCCTACAGTACAACATCTAGCACCTGCCCCGCCCGTCCTCGCCCGGCCCCACCCCAAAACACAGTGCCTTCTCAGCCGAACGGGGCAGGAGCTTTATGACGACATGGGGTTTCTAATCTGACTCTGTCAATCCTAGAAGTGGAACAGACAGACAGCAACAAGATGGTGATGTTCTCGCAGATTAAAGCCTTGCACTCAAGGCTGTGATGTGTCTCACCAACCACCACCACCTAGTCATACACATATGGTGGTGCCGTGCCGCTGGCGGAAGTTAACAACAAACTAAGACAGAACAAAATAACACAAGAAAAGTCATCTGAAATACATTTCTGTACATTTCTGTATGAATAAGTAGTAGCTGACAGTCTCGGTAGAAGTTTGGTTTGTTCGTCAACACCTGATGAGTCAATTCAATTTGACAATTAGATCCGGATGATCAACAATATCATTCACATTACAGTTCAAATCTTGGAATAATCGGGTTTAGCCTTCTTAGGCCTATTTAAAGTCAAAATTAGACTTCGCTTCAGACTAGAAGAGAATAGATTATTCAAAAGGGTTCATTTATGCCAGAATTTTCCTTTGATGGCCACTGGCAAGCTGGAAGAGTGTGCTCTTCACGGATTAATCCCAGTTTAAACTGATGGCAGAGTGTGTATGGCGTTGTGTGGGCGAGCAGTTTGCTGATGTCAACGTTGTGAACAGAGTGCCCCAAGGTGGCGGTAGGGTTATGGTATTGGCAGGCATAAGCTACGGACAACGAACACAATTTAATTTTATTGATGTTAATTTTAATGCACAGAGATACTGTGACGAGATCCTGAGGCCCATTGCCATTCATCCACCGCCATCAGCTCATGTTTCAGAGTGAAAATGCATGGCCCCTTGTCGCAAGGATCTGTACACAATTCCTGGAAGCTGAAAATGTCCCAGTTCTTCCATAGAATGCATACTCACCAGACATGTCAGCCATTGATCATGTTTGGCATGCTCTGGACCGACATGCATGACAGCATGTTCCAGTTCCCACCAATATCCAGCAATTTCGCACAGCCATTGAAGAGGAGTGGGACAACATTCCACAGGCCACAATCAAGAGCCTGATTAACTCTATGTGAAGGAGATGTGTAGCGCTGCATGAAGCAAATGGTCACACCAGATACTGACTGTTTTTTTGATCCACGCCCCTACCTTTTTAAGGTATCTGTGACCAACAGATGCATATCTGTATTCCCAGTAATGTGAATTCCATAGAATAGGGACTAATGAGTTTATTTCAATTGACTGATTTTCTTTAAATGAACTGTAACAGTAAAATCTGGGAAATTGTTGCACGTTGCATTTATATTTTTGTTCAGTGTACTTATTAAGATTTAATAAATGATTATTGACATATTTTCATAAAAACTTCATTTTGATTAATTTATCCATACTATTTCATCCTTCCACAAGATATAGATCCAACACAAATCTAAGGTTGCTACCTAAGCCGGCTAGTTATTCGTTCTATCAGTTCGGTTGCCAGAGACGCGACTGTCGTTAAATCTTTTTTTCTGTATCTATGGACGCGACCCAGTGGATTGTTCTAAATGTTCCATTGCCATACTGGCTGGCAACGTTCTTATCCCTTGCTTGATAGCCAACTACGGCTAACTTACAGTCACATCAAACAGTGCAGCCAGAATAACAGCAAAGTAGCTGCATTTGCGTTTGTTTAAGCTGTTTTCTAGTGACATTTATTTGGATACATCCATAACAATGAGCTAATGAGGCGCGATTTCACCTGGCATAGAAAATGTGCTCTCTCTTCAGATCACTGTTGTTCAGAGTAACTAGCCAACAACAGTTAACACAATCACTTCAAACTGAAGCTGCAAGACTTCAAACTAGCAGCATTTAGTTTAGTTTTACCTGTTTTCTATTGACATTTCTTTATATATATCCATAAAAATTATGCCAGCTGATTCATGAGTTCGACTGGCTGAGAAAAGCTATCTGCCTGTCTGTCTCGATCGAATTTCAATATTGAAAGACAGACAGCAAGTTATATACAAATCTCCACTGTTGAAAACCAAATGCTAGTCTAAAAGAAATCGCTTGGCTAGGCTGATGAGACAGTGGATTGCGCAGTGAGATGGAACAGAGTAAATAGGCGTTTCAACGTCATAGATTTAGCCGGTGGTAATTTATGGAATAGACACAGCCCAGCCAAGTATGTGGTTTTAACTAATCAGCATCCAAGATTAGATCCACCCGTTGCATAATTCTCTATAACACACAGTATATTTGCACGGTAGAATTCAATGGCTGTAGTTCATTCATACATGTTCTGTTTGAGCTGCTTTTGAAAGCAGAAGTCGAATTGAAATATTATTGTCATTGTTGATTTTCATAATAGCAAGAAAGGACTGATGGTTTGGTTAGCCAGGCAACTATTGAACCTATCTAGTAACCTTGCTAGCTACTTCAGTGGATGTTGAACAAATTTCTACCGTTTCTAAATTTCTAAATGTGTTAAATTATAGACATTGTATAAAAGGGATAATCAACTCAGGGCTCTATGCGTTCTTTGGAAAATAATGCAACTCTGTGGAGGGTAAGTTCCACTCTGATAGCGGGTCATGGAACACATCTTCTACATTGTTCACAATTTTCCAGAGAACGCATAGCCCCTGGTTGATTATCCCTTGTGTTGAACCTTAAATACGTTTAGATGAATTATTACATAAATGCACACGTTTACAAACAAAATAACAATTTGTTTTCATTACTAGACTAATGAATCAAAAGATAAAAGCGCATATAAGGCGATTCTGAACAATCAAATAATTAATCAAAGAAGATGCTGAACAGACGTGTTTGCGAGACAAAGACAGAGGCACACTATAGTCACTTAAACACAGTGGAGGTGTCCAAAATGGCACCCTATTCCCTTTTTAGTGCACTACATTTGACCAGAGACATTAGGGGAATAGGGTGCCATTTCCGATGCAGCCAATGGATCCATAAAAATACCCTTCTAAAAATATGTATCCACGTGACCAGCCATCCTATCGTAACCAGTGACACAACACCGGAGTGGGCTCAGACGACTGTGGCTAAGACTGCAACACAATCAACACATAACAGCTGCTAAAAGTAAGGCGCTTTGAGGCAAATCTGCTCCTAAGGTGGCCCTTGATACCAGTTTAACTTTTTCATGAGGTGAAGTCCTCCGTGGCCCTTAATCTCATTCCTGTTCCTTAGACGCTTGACAGTTGCTGTCCCGAGTCCTCTATCAGACAATATAACTCCAGTCAATACTCTGCAATCTGTTCTAGATAAGGGTATTTTTTCTCAGTTTGGGGTGTTTTCTGTCTTTTTTGTTAATGTTATTTGTATCTAGTGTAACTATTTCTTCATCTGAGGAATTGATCGCTTTAGAGCTAGAACTTGTTTTTAAGCTGACGTTTGAGGGCGTTACACAACCCTACTATTATCAGAATCACTTTTATTCGCTAAGTACATTTACACATAACCATCATTTATTTTACTTGGTAATATGGTGCTGCTAGCAGTAGACAACATATAGAGACAGAAACAGACAGAGGAATTTAGACACAGTTTAAATACATTATACACAAAAAAGATAAGTGACCATAAAACATACAGTGAATTCGAGTTTTACACTGAATTGAAACATAAACACACTTCATATTGATCAACTTTCCTTTGGGATTGCATACTTTCTGGACCAATATTGCCAAGTATACAACATAATCATTAATTATATAACTCTTACAGAAACACAAAAGATGTCTGATCTATATTCTGCTTTGTTTGCCTGAGTTGCCATCAAACATGAATTCAATCAAAACCTTGAAACCCTATTATTGAATTGTGGTTGAAATCTGTGTTGAAATCAGACCAAAGCTGTGTACATTAATTACTTTGACAAATTCAACCAACTAACAACGTTAATGCAACGTTATTACGTTGATAAAGAACGCTTAAAAAAATTGCTCAGCTATGTTGACTCAATGAATTTGTTCAACACAATGTTTCAATAGTGATGAATTCAAACAGATCCTTCAAGATTCAATTACTTAATTGACTGATCAAATAATAGGTTCATTAATTCGTTCATTTGGTCTACTGGGTTGCACCACCGTGAAATGAACATCTCCATGGTACTAAGTAACAGTTACTGAGTAGTAAACGTTTCAGAGAGCAGAGTTTTTTGCATCCACTCTTCTGACGACTCCATCGACTCTACAGACGCTTCAAAGAGCTCGAGCTGCTTACCACTAAAACCCCAAACACCAAGACAGCAACAGTCATTCAACAATCAAATATAGTATTGCAAAGGCATCATTTCAATCTTAGATGCCATGCACACACCGTAGATATACTATTTGTTCATAAACAGAATAAAATCACTCTTTCACTCAATTAAAATCTCTCCTGAATAAAAAATATATATATATATATTTTTTAGAAAAAATTATATCTCCCTCTAAACATAAACACTAATATCTACTCAAAACTCACCCAAAGATTGGGATCTTTTTTGGAGCAAGTGTGATTGTTCCTCCAGACCCAGGCATTGCCAGTGATAATGCTAGGGTTGAACCGTTAACTGATCCACAGAGGTGAGGTGACCGTTGTTCCCATGCGTTAATACATTCAAGGATAACCATGAATTATGCCATTTCTGTTGTATTTCTGAGGTCTCACAGAAAGGTCAGCGGATCTATGGATATGGGTATAACAGTACCAGGGAGAGCCGTTCCTCAGCACCTGTCGATACTGGATAGCGAAGCAGGCTTTTCGCTAATATATTCCCTCCCTAATCGATCACTTGAGGTCTCAGAGGGTTCAAAGCTGGTCAACAACAATTTTCAGATGGCAGGCTTCAGTCTTGCAAGGATAGGGCCTGGTGTGACGTGTTATCCTGAGCCAGATGTCCCCGTCCAACACTGTGTTACCTGAGGAGGACACTAGGCTAACACCAGGCCCCGGGCAACCTTCCCCTCACAAGGCCGGGGTGAGCCGAGGCAAACCGTTGGGAGAGCCTCAATGATTCTCAATGAACACTGCAATGTTCACCCCAAAGTGAGTGTGACTAAAGTCTATTAGGTTCATCACTATATTAGCTCACGAGGTGTCAAGTGTGTTAACAATAACAAGAAAATGGTCTTTTCCTGGGGCTTTCTGCTAATGGCACCTATATTTTCTGGTACTAAATTAAACATATATTCTTTACACTTCCGTTAATATTGGTAGCTAGTGTGATAATTAGAAGTTCCATTGTTGGTAATCCATAAAGTAATTTGTGCCACAACAGTGCACAGTGCTGCCGGATCATGTTCAGAGTTATACCTACTACTAGATCTACTACTACTAGATGCCTTTTCAGTGGGAAATGTCTAGAGATTATCGACCTGCTCACAGGGGAAGCCTACTCAGAAAAGGAATTATGGTGTTTGGTGAATCTCAGGCAATGGTGTCATAGTTAACGACAAGCAGATGCTAGTAGTCAATACTGCTATTCAGGTCCAAATAACCTAACATGTCGGAAACTGATTGTGTAGCTCAATAATGTCACTAAGAAATGTAAAATATGCTATTATCTGGTACATTGTCTTGAATAGATATTTGGACAAAAGCGCTAAGGTTAGCGTTTGGTGACAGTGGCCAGGTAACCAAAACCAAACCATGGAATGATGTCTTTTCTCATCCATAGATAAGGGGTAAGGAAACAAATATGTTATTTTCTAATTTGGGTGAACTGTCCCTTAGGCTCTGTTAATTTGTGTTAGTATGTGCTAATGCTAATCTGACATCTGTACACCAAATGGACAACAAAACAACGGCAGAATGAGTGATGATGACCAGAAACACTTTAATTTTGGGGATAAATAAATGTGAATCCAGTCTCTTCATCACCCTCCATTACCCTTCTTCTGTTCTTACCTATCAAGACGTACTGTATGACGCAATGACGTGCCCCTAATGAAACCCAATGCACTAGTTTTGACCAGTTCTCCATTGGGCTCTGGTCCTTCAATGCCATTTGAGTTACAGTAACTAACTGATGCCTTGACACAATTATCTGCTGGCCAAAAGTTTTAGAACACCTACTTATCTCTCTCTCTCTCTCTCTCTCTCTCTCTCTCTCTCTCTCTCTCTCTCTCTCTCTCTCTCTCTCTCTCTCTGAACGCACGAGACATAGGGGGAGAGAAAGACAGACATTCAAAAGGTTTCAGTGAGAGCTACAGGACAGACGGACAGACAGACAGCATGTTGTGTCCCGCATCCATCTGGATGAGAGACAGAGAACTGAATTATTCAAAACGGAACCTAAAAATGGAGCACTAAAAGAGGGGAGTGTGTGTGTGTGGAGGGGGTGGGGGTGGGTTGAATGGGTTCATGAAATAGAATGAATGGGTTCATCAAATAGCACACTATCTGCCTTAGGGTAAAATTATTTTTGTAGAAGAGAAAACCACACAATTATACTACTTTACCCGGCAACAATACAGAAGCAGCCCTCTATGTTACCCATGGCAAAAGGAGTGACACGTGAATGCCTTTGACCTCATCACTGCACACGGATCCTCTGCCAGGTAACAGTAACAAACATCTAACATTCATGGCTCTGCCTAAGGCTGTGAGGCTGAAACGTTGGCACAGAAAATATATATTTGACACTTTGCAAGCGCAGTGTGCAGAAGAGCTTCTCCTCTTTAAACAGTGACAGAGAGGACCCAACCAAACCCTGTCTGTTTCCATATTCAGCCTGGACATTTCCACATGAATAAAACACAGACACCGAGAGTACCCAGCTGGCATGACGCTATCTCTCTCCCACGCAGACATTACTATTTAGTTCAGATCTCTGTCAGTAAGGCCAGCGGACACACACACATACACACACACACACACACACACACACACACACACACACACACACACACACACACACACACATACACACAGCTTTCCGAGAATGAAAGGGAAGATCAAGGTGCATCTGAAATGGGGAAATGATTTAATGATTGGATCTCTAATTCATATGTGAGCTGCTATACAGTGGTTTAGAATGTCACTGACTGTTCTGACTGTTCCTTCTACCTCAACCATATGACATATATTAGATCAAATCGAGTTCAATAGGGTCAGAAACCTTTCAATAGTACATGTCATTCTCCTAATGACAAAATATATTCTGAGAGCACCTTTTAGTGCAGTGTTTCTTCACTGTTGTTCAACTACCCCCAATGTAAGACTTTACTATAACCCCACAAGACTACTTTACTATAACCCCACAAGACTACTTTACTATAACCCCACAAGACTACTTTACTATAACCCCACAAGACTACTTTACTATAACCCCACAAGACTACTTTACTATAACCCCACAAGACTACTTTACTATAACCCCACAAGACTACTTTACTATAACCCCACAAGACTACTTTACTATAACCCCACAAGACTACTTTACAATAACCCCACAAGACTACTTTACTATAACCCCACAACCCAGACAGACAGTATAGAATAGAGAAGTATGAGGAGGAGGAACAGAACTATGTAGAGAGATAGAATGACAGGGAGGACTGTAACTGTACTATGTAGATCACAGGAGGTTGGTGGCACCTTAATTGGGGAGGACAGGCTTGTGGTAATGGCTGGAGCAGAAGGAGTGGAATGGTATCAAACACATGTGTTTGATGCCATTCCATTGATCCATTCCAGCTATTACCACAAGCCTGTCCTCCCCTCAGCAGCCAACACTGATGTAGATACATAGACAGCTAGAATAGTTGAGAGGGAGGTATAGAACTGTACCATTTTGCATGGCCTCATGTTTCCAGCGGGGGGTGGTGCATTTGTCTCCTTGCTCTAGAAACGAGAAGCAGAAAGCATTTAGAAACAGAAACAGTCTCTTTTTGTGAGCGTCACAGCACAGCACAGCACAGCACAGCACAGCACAAGACAGCACAGCACAGCATGCCACACTCGCCTGGGTCAAAAGCCCTGATGATGAGGACATTATTTTCAATTTAATGCAGTAAACAACCCCCCCCCCCACACACACACACACATTTTGACCCAGACCAGTGAGGCATTCTGTGCTGTGACATGCGCCTCCCCAAAAAGACTGTTCCTACAAAGTAGATGAATACGTCAATGTGTTACCTGACATGCTGCTGGGCTTCAGGGCATAGACACCATTCTCATACCCTCCCCTGCCTTCTGATACTGGCCTGGGCTGGAGGGAGATAGAGCTGGAGATTACATGGACAACTCACAAAAAACATAGCACTTAAACGTAACTCTCTAGCTCTCTGTATTTCCAGTCAGTTTCTAGGAGATCAGTATGACATTGTTAACTATACAGAAGGTACCCAGAGCCGTGTATAGATGAGTGTCTCTGATGGCACTTATTCTCACCTGTGTGCGGACTGTCAGAATCCCCCACGGTGATGCGTCGGCTTACACCATTGGAGCCTGAAAGACATACGAAGGGTTTTGTACGATTTGCTTAAGAAGGCTTCATTTGTATGTATCGTATATAGGCTATGAATGATGATCCCAACATCTCAACCAATACTGAAGTGATGCAAAGCAAACTGTCTGCTGACAAAAACAATTGCGGAGGAAAAGTCTGTTTGCTCAGTTGCTCTTTCAAACCGAGAGAACTTTGCAGTAGAGTTTGTTAGTAGAATGCCTTTCAGGTCAGATTCAGCTCTGTTGTTGTTATAGGTCACAGTCTTGGCCCCCCGAGGAACAGGTCTCCTATGCCAAGAGTGCCCTAGACATGCTTCCCACAGTGACACAGAGTGGACATAGATGGAACTTCAACCACACACACACACACTCATATACACACACAAGCACAGCTCTAAAGCCTTAACAGGGAGAACAACACACAACAGAGAAAGAGAGACTGTGACATACATGAAGATGCAGCCTATGGTCCCATACTATGTACATAACGATGCATGATAGAAGACTTGTCTCCAGCACATAACGATCATGGCTGTTGTATAGTATAGTATAGTATGGAAGTAGGCTAGATGTAAATGTGCTGTGCTGTATGTGTGTGTGTGTGTGTGTGTGTGTGTGTGTGTGTTGGAGGAGTGTTAGAGCAGCACAGAGTCAGTAAGTGGAATCAGAGAGCAGCAATGACAACATTAACACACGCACACAGATACACGCACATTCTTGCGTACCACAGAAAGTGGTTCAGGTCAACTATATAACATGTTTTAACAAAAACATCTCCATGGTTACGTTTAAGCATTCCTTCCGAATGGTTAAGTTAAAGGTTCATGTTTGGATAGGTTGAAACCTCCCAAAATAAAAAGCGAGTGCTTAGCACTGGGATTGAACCAGCGACCCTCGGAGCCGGAGCTCACAGTTTACGGCTTCCGACAGCCCCGTCCACAATGCCCTAACAAACCCCAAACCTACTGTACGGTAATAGCAGTCACCATTGCCCCTAGTGGCCTGTTTTGAAGTAATCTACTCATGTCCTGCTTACCTGGATGGACGTCAAATTTCGCAGCGGATCTTGAGCGATCTGGCTGGTGTGTCCATGTCAATGTGTGTGTGTGTGTATTAGGGATTCATATTTTCCAGAAAATCTACAAAGTTTCAATACTGGGAATAATTTATATTTATGCCGAGAGTCCCGGGAAATACTACCAAAATCAGAAGCGCCCATACAGTAAAAAAAAATTTAAAAACACAATAACATAACGAGGCTATATACAGAGGGTACCGAGTCAGTGTGTGGGAGTACAGGTTAGTTGAGGTCATTCGTACATGTCGGTCAGGGTGAAGTGACTATGCATAGATAATAAACAACAAGTAGCAGCAGTGTACAAAACAAATGGAGGGGGGGGTATCAATGTAGATAGTCCGGTGGCCATTTGATTCATTGTTCAGCAGTCTTTTGGCTTGGGGGTAGAAGCTGTTAAGGAGCCTTTTGGTCCTAGACTTGACGCTCCGGTACCGCTATGACTCAGGTGACTGGAGTCTCTGACAATTTTATGGGCTGACCGCCTATTATATAGGTCCCGGATGGCAGGAGGCTTGGCCCCGGTGATGTACTGGGCCGTACGCACTACCCTCTGTAGGGCCTGAAGGTCAGATGCCGAGCAGTTTCCATACCAGGCGGTGATGCAACCGGTCAAGATGCTCTCGTTGGTGCAGCTGTAGAACTTTTTGAGGATCTGGGGACCCATGCCAAATCTTTTCAGTCTCCTGAGGGGGAAAAGGTTTTGTCGTGCCCTCTTCACGACTGTCTTGGTGTGTTTGGACCATGATAGGTCGTTGGTGATGTGGACACCAAGGAACTTGAAAATCTCGACCCGCTCCACTACAGCCCCGTCGATGTTAATGGGATCAGCTCCTTAGTCTTGCTCACATTGAGGGAGAGTTTGTTGTCCTGGCACCACATTGTCAGTTCTCTAATCTCCCTATAGGCTGTCTCATCGTTGTCAGTGATCAGGCCTACCACTGTTGTGTCGTCAGCAAACTTAACTTAACTTGATGGTGTTGGTGTCGTGCTTGGCCACGCAGTCATGGGTGAACAGGGAGTACAGGAGGGGACTAAGTACACACCCATGAGGGGCCCCAGTGTTGAGGATCAATGTGGCAGATGTGTTGGTGCCTACCCTTACCACCTGAGGGCAGCCCAGGATCCAGAGGGAGGTTTTTGACACACTGCTCACCATTGTGTCAAAGGAAACACTGTATAACTTGCGTCCGAAGTCAGAGTGCATGTGCCCGGCCGTCACAAGGAGTCGCGATGGGACAAGGACATCCCAGCCAGCCAAACCCTACCTTAACGACGCTGGGCCAATTGTGCGCGACCTCATGGGTGTCCCGGTCGCGGTGACGCCTCTAGCACTCTAATGCAGTGCCTTAGACCGCTGCGCCACTCGGGAGATATCAAGGTATCTTAAAGGGGACCAACTCTGTCAAAAAAAATATCCATATCTACTCTCATACCTTTTCTTGATCACACATTCTCAACCGAAGTTCACATATGGGCAGTAATTACAAGACAGCGCAGAGAAGCAGGGGAAATGTTATAAGGGTATTTTACAGGAGCGCAACTTTGGTTTTAGAAGTGGGGGACATAATTATTATTTTTCATTTTATCCGGTCGGAAAAACACTCCAAACAGCCCACCCGACCACTCGGAGGCGTCCGCATGGTCCTAAAGCACACCGTTGCCTCGTTTTCTATCATAAAACTGGGGAGGACAAAAATGCCATTTCAGAATGTCCCCCCATCCCCAGTGAAAGTTGTGCCCCTTGTATTTTCACATAAATAAGCGAGACGTGCTTTGATAATGCAACCTATGGATTACAGAATAAAGTTATACATTTTCATGCGAGACAGGAGTCAGGATTTGGGGTTTCAGTGGAATTGGGATCATAGGAAAGTAGCCTAGGCACTATATAAAGCTACTACTACGTGAGTCAATAGATAGATAATACACTTGATTTAGGCTACATTATTGCATGCTAAATGTTTCTGATTAGTGATAGATGAGCAAACAAATAAATGAGCTTCCAATTCCACCTGTCCAACCAGAGATCCATTAACCAAATATACAGACAGAGATTCAGTGAAACAAAATCACTTTAATTGATTATCAGGTCCCCCGTGGGAATCAAACCCACAACCCTGGCGTTGCAAGCGCCATGCTCTACCAACTGAGCCACACGGGACTCATCATTAGCCTTCACCTCAATTAAGCTAACATTTCCCCAGCCTAATTGTTACCAAATATCGAAACGGAGATTCAGTGAAAACAAAGATCTGACATTGATTGATTTATCTGTATGAGTTCCGCACGTTAAAGTCCCCTACGTTGTCTTAAAGCAGTGCCATGGCTCTGTCCCAATCAAAACGGTGCTGAAATTATCATGTAGGTGACCACACACAACTATTGCGTTAAAACAGTTGTATATGACTTTGGGAGTGTTAGTATAAGCAAGAATTTGAAACATGCCTTCAATTACAATATTACAATATTTGCATCATTCAGTTGATCATAGCGAAGGTGAATTTTCCTTTCTCTGCGCTTCTTCTAAGCCCAATAGCGGTTTCCTCGTCTCCTCAGTCCGCTGCCACCCAACTCCGCCGCTCTGTTTTCAACACCAGTTTAAATCAATATAGCCTGCTGTTTTCTAGAAATCAGTTTTATTTCAGGTTCGGCCTCATTTCATTTCTGTGATGTTGGGCCAGGCCTGGGCTCGGGCTTCAGCTCATCGGGCTTGCATCGGACAGGGATCTAATTTTCAGTCCTGATGACAACTCTAAACTGCAGCCGGGTCTCGTGTGCAGTCCGGCAGTGTCAATTACAGTATGTGTATGCTTTGAATCTAGGCTAAAGGCTTCCATGAGACAACCTGTTTGGATTTTTGCCAATCTGCTGCTGTACATGTTGTGTATTTTGTGGAATTGCATTAGTGCTACATTGGAGGAAAATTTGGTAATTGAAGAGTGTGAAGAGAAAATTGTAGAGGTGCCATCTTAGTGTGCACGTTTGCTGTACACAACTCAAACCCTCCTCCCATAGCCCCCTCCTTTGATGAACAGCTGGCTGGAGGGGTGAAGTGCATAATGGGTACAGGGCATGGGGTGTGCATACATCCACTTATACTTAGTTATTTACATAATTTTAAGGATAAAATGATAATCTATCTACATGCAACTTGGCATCAGGACAATAATTGCAGCCTTATCAAAGGTAGCTGGGGAGTGCCTGTTGGCTGTAGTGGGGTTCACAGAAAGTTGTCTGTTGTGATGTGTGTTTGTGTGTGTGTGAGTGAGTGAGTGAGTGTGAGTGAGTGAGTGAGTGAGTGAGTGAGTGTGGCTGACACAGCAGTGATAAATGAAAGATCAGTCTGGGTTAGATAGATATAGGGAGCAGTGGGTGAACTGTGTGTGTGTGTGTGAGAGTGAGAGAGTGAGTGAGAGTGGCTGACACAGCAGTGATAAATGAAAGATCAGTCTGGGTTAGATAGATATAAGGAGCAGTGGGTGAACTGTGTGTGTGTGAGTGAGTGAGAGTGGCTGACACAGCAGTGATAAATGAAAGATCAGTCTGTGTTAGACAGATATAGGGAGCAGTGGGTGAACTGTGTGTGTGTGTGTGAGAGTGAGAGAGTGAGTGAGAGTGGCTGACACAGCAGTGATAAATGAAAGATCAGTCTGGGTTAGATAGATATAAGGAGCAGTGGGTGAACTATGTGTGTGTGTGTGAGTGAGTGAGAGAGTGAGTGAGGGTGGCTGACACAGCAGTGATAAATGAAAGATCAGTCTGGGTTAGATAGATATAGGGAGCAGTGGGTGGACTATGTGTGTGTGTGCCTTTATTATAGTTCCGCCATGATGATGATGATGATGATGGGGGCCATTTTCAATTACACTCCTCGATTCAAGCTTGGTAAATGAACAATCAGAACAACAAGACTTCCTCTCCTTGTGTAATGTTTCGTGTGATAAAGCTCAAAGTGTGTGTGTGAGAGAGAGACAGGAGTGTTGTCTGAATACACCCACTTGGTCCACAGATGGCCTTTTTTTAAGGAAATCAATTGGTTGAGCGCTTTGGCGAATGTCTAATTATAATTTGGGCACATAGAGTCCTGAATTACCACAGTGATACTGATGGCTCTGAACACACACACACACACACACACACACACACACCCCACAGGCCTGAGTCAGCTGGAGAGAGCGATAGAGCGAGAGAGAAAGAGAGCATGGTCTCTCCCCCCATTCCCCCACTGTCCTCCTCCCCTTTCACCTATCTGTCAAAGTCATGTGGTTGTGTACCTCTCTTGCTCACTCTATTTCAATGTCTCTCAAATGAACTGCCTATTTGTTAGGTTTGAAAGAAGCTGATTGTTAAAACAATGGAGTCAAGTACTTTAATCATGTGTGATGGTTAAAAGACTTGATACGTGCCTTTCATGTATCAGTCAATTCATGTTTTCATACAGGTACAAGAGAACACATCATGGTGATATCTATTTAGGAATAGACCTTTTCAATGGGCCTTTCCTTCAAAGACAAAAGGTTCCTCTGATTGAGACAACTGACACAGCTCATGCTCTAGCTCCAAGATAAACCAGCAATATTGCATTTTCAGTTTCTGTGTCCCAAACAACACACTATTTATTTTATTTTGGGCGCACTAGCTGTGTATATAGTAAACTCGGCAAAAAAGGAATGTCTTCTCACTGTCAACTGCGTTTATTTTCAGCAAACTTAACGTGTAAATATTTGTATGAACATAACAAGATTCAAAATCAAAAGTAACACTCAGTATCTGGTGTGGACAACAGCTGCATTAAGTACTGCAGTGCATCTCCTCCTCATGGACTGCACCAGATTTGCCAGTTCTTGCTGTGAGATGTTACCCCACTCTTCCACCAAGTTCCTGGACATTTCTGGGGGGGAATGGCCCTAGCTCTCACCCTCCGATTCAACAGGTCCCAGAAGTGCTCATTGGGATTGAGATCCGGGCTCTTCGCTGGGCATGGCAGAACACTGACATCAGCCATACTGCTCGTTCTGTGCGCGGTGGCATTGTCATGTTGGAGCATCATGTCAGGATGAGCCTGCAGGAAGGGTACAACATGAGGGAGGAGGATGTCTTAATTGTAACACACAGCGTTGAGATTGCCTGCAATGATAGCAAGCTCAGTCCGATGATGCTGTGACGCACCCCCCCAGACCATGACGGACCCTCCACCTCTAAATCGATCCCACTCCAGAGTACAGGCCTCGGTGTAACGCTCATTCCTTCGACCATCCGACCATCACCCCTTGTGAGACAAAACTCGTCAGTGAAGAGCACTTTTTGCCAGTCCTGTCTGGTCCAGCGACGGTGGGTTTGTGCCCATAGGCGACGCTGTTGCCGGTTATGTCTGGTGAGGACCTGCCTTACAACAGGTCTACAAACCCTCAGTCCAGCCTCTCTCAGCCTATTGAGAACAGTCTGAGCACTGATGGAGGGATTGTGCGTTCCTGGTGTTCCTCGGGTAGTTGTTGTTGCCATCCTGTACCTGTCCCACAGGTGTGATGTTCGGATGTACCGATCCTGTGCAGGTGTTGATACACGTGGTAATGTGAGGATGATAAGCTGTACGTCCTGTCTCCCTGTAGCGCTGTCTTAGGCTTCTCACAGTACGGACATTGCAATTTATTGCCCTGGCCACATCTGCAGTCTTCATGCCTCCGTGCAGCACGTTCCCGCAGATGAGCAGGGACCATGGGCATCTTTCTTTTGGTGTTTTTCAGAGTTAGTAGAAAGGCCTCTTTTGTGTCCTAAGTTTTCATAACTGTGACCTTAATTGCCTACCGTCTGTAAGCTGTTAGTGTCTTAATGACCGTTCCACAGGTGCATGTTCAATAATTGTTTATGGTTCATTGAACAAGCATGGGAAACAGTGTTTAAACCCTTTACAATGAAGATCTGTGAAGTTACAAATTATCTTTGAAAGACATGGTCCTGAAAAAGGGACGTTTCTTTTTTTGCTGAGTTTATATTGGGTATATGGTGCCATTTGTGACACACCCGGTGGCTGGGATGAGTGGGCCACCTAACGTGGTGGAATACAAAATACAGTTTAGCAACAGTCACTGCATACATAACACAGTATCCACCTAAAGTTGTCCAATAGTATGTTCATGCCATTATCAAAACTAACATATTCTCATCACATTAGTCTGGGAAGGATATAAGCAAAGTAGTATCAATGAAAAGTACAGTACCATCTAACCAGCGACAAGGTTTTCCATGAGCAAGAATGACACCATTATAATGTCAAGAAGAGTTAACCCTAAGATCTGGTGTGTGCTCATAAAGAATCTCTGAGTAGGAAGGCTGACCTAGAATCAGTTCTGCCTTTTAGATTCTAATGAATAAGATTGCATGTGATAGAGGGGTTCTACACACTGTGATGTTGTCCAGCTCACCATCGAAAGCACTGACCACCCCACAGAGAGGACCAGAGAACAGACACAGAGATTACAAATCTTACATAAACCTTATACAGAGAGAAAGAGAGAGTTTGAGAGCGAGAGAGAGAGAGAGAAAAAAGCCTTTGACTCAATTTGGCATGAGGGTCCGCTATACAAATTGATAGAACGTGGTGTTGAGCAAAAAACATACAACATCATAAAATCCATGTACACAAACAACAAGTGTGCTGTTAAAATAGGCAAAAACACATTTCTTCCCACCGGGCTGTGTGGTGAGACAGGAATGCAGCTTACGCCCCACCCTCTTCAACATACAGTATATCACAAAAGTGAGTACACCCCTCACATTTTTGTAAATATTTGAGTATATCTTTTCATGTGACAACACTGAAGAAATGACACTTTGCTACACTGTAAAGTAGTGAGTGTACAGCTTGTATAACAGTGTAAATTAGCTGTCCCCTCAAAATAACTCAACACAGCCTGACCAACTTGCCCTCCAAATATACCTCTGCTGTTTTCAATCAGGATCTCAGCGATCACTGCCTCATTGCCTGTATCCGCTATAGGTCTGTGGTCAAACGACCACCCCTCATCACTGTCAAACGCTCCCTAAAACACTTCTGCGAGAAGGCCTTTCTAATCGACCTGGCCTGGGTATCCTGGAATGATATTGACCTCATCCCATCAGTCGAGGATGCCTGGTCAATCTTTAAAAGTAATTTCCTCACCATCTGAGATAAGCATGCCCTGTTCAAAAAATGCAGAACTAAGAACAGATATAGCCCTTGGTTCACTCCAGACGTGACTGCCCTTGACCAGCACAAAAACATCCTGTGGCGGACTGCAATAGCATTGAATAGTCCCCGCGATATGCAACTGTTCAGGGAAGTCAGGAACTAATACATGCAGTCAGGAAAGCAAAGGCTAGATTTTTCAAGCAGAAATTCGCAACCTGTAGCTCTAACTCCAAAAACTTTTGGGACACTGTAAAGTCCATGGAGAACAAGAGCACCTCCTCCCAGCTGCCCACTGCACTGAGGCTAGGTAACACAGTCACCACTGATAAATCCATGATGATCGAACATTTCAATAAGCATTTCTCAACGGCTGGCCATTCCTTCCTCCTGGCTACTTCAACCCCGGCCAACAGCTCCGCCCCCCCACCCCTGCAGCTACTCGCCAAAGCCTCCCCAGCTTCTCCTTCACCCAAATCCAGACAGCAGATGTTATGAAAGAGCTGCAAAACCTGGACCCGTACAAATCAGCTGGGCTAGACAATCTGGACCCTCTCTTTCTAAAACTATCTGCCACCATTGTTGCAACCCCTATTACCAGCCTGTTCAACCTCTCTTTCGTATCATCCGAGATCCCTAAAGATTGGAAAGCTGCCGCGGTCATCCCCCTCTTCAAAGGGGGTGACACCCGAGACCCAAACTGTTACAGACCTATATCCATCCTGCCCTGCCTATCTAAAGTCTTCGAAAGCCAAGTTAATATACAGATCACTGACCATTTAGAATCCCACAGTACCTTCTCCGGTTTCTGAGCCGGTCACGGGTGCACCTCAGCCACGCTCAAGGTACTAAACGATATCATAACCGCCATTGATAAAAGACAGTACTGTGCAGCAGTCTTCATCGACCTGGCCAAGGCTTTCGACTCTGTCAATCACCATATTCTTATTGGCAGACTCAATAACCTTGGTTTTTCTAATGACTGCCTCGCCTGGTTCACCAACTACTTTGCAGACAGAGTTCAGTGTGTCATATCGGAGGGCCTGTTGTCCGGACCTCTGGCAGTCTCTATGGGGGTACCACAGGGTTCAATTCTCGGGCCGACTCTTTTCTCTGTATATATCAATGATGTTGCTCTTGCTGCAGGCGATTCCCTGATCCACCTCTACGCAGACGACACCATTCTGTATACTTCTGGCCCTTCCTTGGACACTGTGCTAGCTAACCTCCAAACTAACTTCAATGCCATACAACACTCCTTCCGTGGCCTCCAACTGCTCTTAAACGCTACTAAAATGAAATGCATGCTTTTCAACCATTCGTTGCCTGCACCTGGCCTCCCGACTGGCATCACCACCCTGGACTAAAAGGTTGACCGATTAATGGCCGATTAATTAGGGGCGATTTCAAGTTTTCCTAACAATCGGAAATCTGTATTTTTGGGCGCCGATTTGCCGTTTTTTATATATACATCTTTATTGAACTAGGCAAGTCCGTTAAGAACACATTCTTACTTTCAATGACGGCCTAGGAACGGTGGGTTAACTGCCTTGTTCAGGGGCAGAATGACAGATTTTCACCTTGTCAGCTCGGGGGATACAATCCTTACAGTTAACTAGTCCAACGCAATAACGACCTGCCTCTCTCTCGTTGCACTCCAGAAGGAGACTGCCTGTTACGCGGATGCACTAAGCCAAGCAAAGTTGCTAACTAGCTTTAAACTTATCTTATAAAAAACAATCAATCATAATCACTAGTTAACTACACATGGTTGATGATATTACTAGATATTATCTAGCGTGTCCTGCGTTGCATATAATCTGACTGAGCATACAAGCATACAAGTATCTGAATGAGCGGTGGTAGGCAGAAGCAGGCGCGTAAACATTCATTCAAACAGCACTTTCGTGCGTTTTTACAACCTAAAACGTCTTACCTGGGAATATTGAAGACTCATGTTAAAAGGAACCATCAGCTTTCATATGTTCTCATGTTCTGAGCAAGGAACTCAAACGTTAGCTTTCTTACATAGCACATATTGCACTTTTACTTTCTTCTCCAACACTTTATTTTTGCATTATTTAAACCAAATTGAACATGTTTCATTATTTACTTGAGGCTAAATTGATTTTATTGATGTATTATATTAAGTTAAAATAAGTGTTCAGTCAGTATTGTTGTAATTGTCATTATTCCAAAGAAAATAAAATACATTTAAAATCGGCCGATTAATCGGTATCGACTTTTTTGGTCCTCCAATAATAGGTATCGGCGTTGAAAAATCATAATCGGTCGACCTCTACCCTGGACGTTCCGACCTAGAATATGTGGACAACTATAAATACCTAGGTGTCTGGCTAGACTGTAAACTCTCCTTCCAGACTCATTAAACATCTCCAATCCAAAATTAAATCTAGAATCTGCTTTCTATTTCGCAACAAAGCCTCCACTTCACTTCACTTACCCTAGTAAAACTGACTATCCTACCGATCCTCGACTTCGGCGATGTCGTCTACAAAATAGCTTCCAATACTCTACTCAGCAAACTGGATGCAGTCTATCACAGTGCCATCCGTTTTGTTACTAAATCACCTTATACCACCCACCACTGCGACCTGTATGCTCTAGTCGGCTGGCCCTCCCTACATATTCGTCGCCAGACCCACTGGCTCCAGGTCATCTATAAGTCTATGCTAGGTAAAGCTCCGCCTTATCTCAGTTCACTGGTCATGATAACAACACCCACCCGTAGCACACGTTCCAGCAGGTATATCTCACTTATCCTCCCCAAAGCCAACACCTAATTTGGCCGCCTTTCCTTACAGTTCTCTGCTACCAGTGACTGGAACAAATTGCAAAAATCGCAGAAGTTGGAGACTTTTATCTCCCTCACCAACTTTAAACATCAACTATCTGAGCAGCTAACCGATTGCTGCAGCTGTACATAATCCATCTGTAAATAGCCCACCCAATCTACCTAACTCATCCCCATGCTGTTTTTATTTTATTTACTTTTCTGCTCTTTTGCACACTAGTATCTCTACTTGCACATCATCATCGGCTCATTTATCACTCCAGTGTTAATTTGCTAAATTGTAATTATTCGCTCCTATGGCCTATTTATTGCCTACCTCCTCATGCCTTTTGCACACACTGTATATAGACTTTCTTTTTTCTACTGTGTCATTGACTTGTTTATTGTGTTATTGGCTTGTTTATTGTTTACTCCATGTGTAACTCCATGTGTTGCTGTCTGTGTCACACTGCTGTGCTTTATCTTGGCCAGGTCGCAGTTGCAAATGAGAACTTGTTCTCAACTAGCCTACCTGGTGAAATAAATCAATAAAAAGAGACATTTGGTGGCATGTTTTGTAGGGTGGGCATGGGTGACTGAGCTGTGTGCTAGTAGTTTAAACAGACAGCTCGGTGCATTCAGCATGTCAACACCTCTTACAAAAACAAGTAGTGATGAAGTCACTCTCTCCTCCACTTTGAGCCATGAGAGATTGACATGCATATCATTAATGTTAGCTCACTGTGTACATTTAAGGGCCAGCCGTGCTGCCCTGTTCTGAGCCAATTGTAATTTTCCTAAGTCCCTCTTTGTGGCACCTGACCACACGACTGAACAGTAGTCCAGGTGCGATAAAACTAGGTGCCTTTAGGACCTGTCTTGTTGATAGTGGTTAAGAAGGTAGAGCAGCTCTCTATTATGGACAGACTTCTCCCCATCTTAGCTACTACTGTATCAATATGTTTTGACCATGACAGTTTACAATCCAGGGTTAAGTCAAGCAGTTTAGTCAGTGTTCACATGCCCGAACACCTTGAATGGCTGCCTTATGCAAAAGAACACGATCCTCCCAACCACTGACAGAGAAGGAGTCTGCAGCTTACGAATACAAATCAAATCAAATTGTATTTGTCACACCATAGGTGTAGTAGACCTTACAGTGAAATGCTTACTTAAAGCCTTTAACCAACAATGCTTTAAGAAGTTAAGAAAAATAAGTGTTAAGTAAAAAAATAGGGGGAAAAGGTAACAAATAATTCAACAGCAGCAGTAAAATAACAATAGCGAGGCTATATACAGGGGGTACCGGTACAGAGTCAATGTGCAGGCTATATACAGGGGGTACTGGTACAGAGTCAATGTGCAGGCTATATACAGGGGGTACTGGTACAGAGTCAATGTGCAGGCTATATACAGGGGGTACTGGTACAGAGTCAATGTGCAGGCTATATACAGGGGGTACTGGTACAGAGTCAATGTGCAGGCTATATACAGGGGGTACTGGTACAGAGTCAATGTGCAGGCTATATACAGGGGGTACTGGTACAGAGTCAATGTGCAGGCTATATACAGGGGTACTGGTACAGAGTCAATGTGCAGGCTATATACAGGGGGTACTGGTACAGAGTCAATGTGCAGGCTATATATATACAGGGCTATATTACTGGTACAGAGTCAATGTGCAGGCTATATACAGGGGGTACTGGTACAGAGTCAATGTGCAGGCTATATACAGGGGTACTGGTACAGAGTCAATGTGCAGGCTATATACAGGGGTACTGGTACAGAGTCAATGTGCAGGCTATATACAGGGGGTACTGGTACAGAGTCAATGTGCAGGCTATATACAGGGGGTACTGGTACAGAGTCAATGTGCAGGCTATATACAGGGGGTACTGGTACAGAGTCAATGTGCAGGCTATATACAGGGGGTACTGGTACAGAGTCAATGTGCAGGGGCACCGGTTAGTATAGGTAATTGAGGTAATATATACATGTAGGTCGAGTTAATGTGTCTCATTAGTCTACTGTGGATTCATCACCTTCCTCCATCTACACTGGTCTGAAAACATAGGACAAGTGAAATCATTATGGTCTTGTCTACCCAGTATTTTCTGTCATTATTCCAGCTCTTTCACATCAGTGCAGCTGAAGGAAAGGAGATGATGTGACTAGGAGAGGATGTTACATTAGTCTATTAAGACACAACCACAGTTCTTTTCCTCCAGGGCCAACTTCCTGCTCGGCTGGCTGGATCACATGCCACTCACTTACATCATCAAAACAGCACATCTTTGGATACCCTTCAAACACCTATATGGGCAACATGAGAGAAGTACCATTGCATGCATGAACGCACACATTACACACACACACACACACACACACACACACACACACACACGCACGCATGCACACAACACTGTAGTCGACCCATGCATTTATAGGAAGTGAACCTAGCTACTTCTATCTCGGGTGAACTCTTGCCCAATACAGAAATACAGTAGCACTAGAATAGATGTTGAGATAGAGAGCTAGGTGTAAAGGATGGATGTTGAGATAGAGAGCTAGGTGTAAAGGATGGATGTTGAGATAGAGAGCTAGGTGTAAAGGATGGATGTTGAGATAGAGAGCTAGGTGTAAAGGATGGATGTTGAGATAGAGAGCTAGGTGTAAAGGATGGATGTTGAGATAGAGAGCTAGGTGTAAAGGATGGATGTTGAGATAGAGAGTTAGGTGTAAAGGATGGATGTTGAGATAGAGAGCTAGGTGTAAAGGATGGATGTTGAGATAGAGAGCTAGGTGTAAAGGATGGATGTTGAGATAGAGAGCTAGGTGTAAAGGATGGATGTTGAGATAGAGAGCTAGGTGTAAAGGATGGATGTTGAGATAGAGAGCTAGGTGTAAAGGATGGATGTTGAGATAGAGAGCTAGGTGTAAAGGATGGATGTTGAGATAGAGAGCTAGGTGTAAAGGATGGATGTTGAGATAGAGAGCTAGGTTGTCAGAAATCACAAGCAAGTGAGTTTCAGGCTTAAAAGTGTTATGGTGTAACTGAAATGTTAAACAGTGCAGATCAAAAAGTCATAATATTACATTTATTGTTTTTATTTATTAATTTAGAAATGTGTGCAAAAGGATAAAATACCTTTGAGATTGACTGAAGGTTTTGAAATGTTCTGGGTAGGTTACCAATATATCCATCTAAAAATAAACATTGCCCGTATCTCAGCAACCAAAGCACAGTGGCGAGAGAGAAAGAGAAGCTCGGCCAACAGACCATGTCCATTTACAATGCAGTACATTTGAGTCATTTCACCGGATACTATTAGCCAGAACAATATGAAATAAGTGCTGAATAACTGCCCACAAATGGTAATCTTGGGAAAACAAAGAAATCTGTACAACTGAATACTTTGTACATTTTGATGTACTACCCAAGACTCCTACCTTCCCTTTACCCACGCAGTAAAACTTTAGCCAATATGAAATGGGTTTGGGAAACAAGCTGAATCAGATTAAATGGTGCACTAGGTGGATGTTATCTGCAGTAAATACACATACATAGTGAGTCAAGACTTATTTGAGTTCTAAGCACCAGAGAAAATAAATGACACACACGTAGCTAAGCCTCCAGTTGTATAAATTGTGTGGTATCTGCCTTCGGGGTAATTATTTAGTTATTAGTGCAAAATGTCATCATGCATCATGACATTAAATGAATGTAATTAATTAAATACATGGCTGTATTCTCAGAGCCTTCATAACCGTCTCTTGTGCCCCTTATCTAACATGGCCCTTTGATAACATACTTCAAGCTTTATCACACAAAACATTACACAAAGGAGAAGAATATGGCCCTGATCATCATCATCATCCAACTGCGGAGGAACCATAATAAAGGCCACCAGATGGGGTTTTCAATAAAAAACTATTTGGCTGATAAAATAATCCTCTGGACTGCACTTTACATTACATTAAGATGGCGCTGAACCACCAGGGGAAAAACACACCGTCTATATATGTGTGTGTGTGTGTGTGTGTGTTGGACCAAAGCACCACAATCGCCTCATGCAGTATAGAGACAAACCCTGCTGTGTGTTCTGAAAGAGTACAACTTGAATGTTCCAGTTGTGGTTAACAGAATTCCACCAGACTGTCGATCACAGCCACACATTTCCCTAAAGATGGATACTAAGTTAATTCAACTGTAATAAAGTTGTCATTCTTGAGCTCATTCATGTTTAATAATATGACTAAATCCTCCACTTCCGACCTAAATAATGCTGAAAATATTTGAATTTGGAGACGCCCTAAACTAGGCCTGCATCCGTATTGGCCCTAAACTAGGCCTGCATCCGTATTGGCCCTAAACTAGGCCTGCATCCGTATTGGCCCTAAACTAGGCCTGCATCCGTATTGGCCCTAAACTAGGCCTGCATCCGTATTGGCCCTAAACTAGGCCTGCATCCGTATTGGCCCTAAACTAGGCCTGCATCCGTATTGGCCCTAAACTAGGCCTGTATCCGTATTGGCCCTAAACTAGGCCTGTATCCGTATTGGCCCTAAACTAGGCCTGCATCCGTATTGGCCCTAAACTAGGCCTGCATCCGTATTGGCCCTAAACTAGGCATGCGTCCATAATAGCCCTAAGGGCCCTAGTCAGAAGTTGTTCACTACAGGTAATAGGGTGCCATTTGGAGAGCAGCCCAGGTCGGAATAAGGAAGTTGACTGGGAAGGCCTCAACTTTCAGAGACTGAGGAGAACTGCCTGACCCCACCACCCAGCCAGTGTGTGTGTGTGTTAACCAAACACACCAGGGGTGAATTCTACTCAGTGAGATGAATCGGTCAAACTTTAGAACATACGTTGCAGATAGAAATGTACGTAGAAATGTAATGACTAGAGCTGGCACAGTACCGAATCCCTATTCTACATGGTTGGGGCAGCAGGGTAGCCTAGTGGTTAGAGTGTTCGACTAGTAACCGGAAGGTTGCAAGTTCAAACCCCCGAGCTGACAAGGTCATTGAAAATAAGAATTTGTTCTTAACTGACTTGCCTAGTTTAATAAAGGTAAAATAAAATGCTAGATTATCATGTCTGTTGAAGACATTTCTATCTAAGTGTTCTGTAATGTCCCCCCGAAGAGGCCCCATATGGTTCCTTCTTCCTAGAAAGCATAAACCAAATACTGATTTAAACACATAGACACGCACACACAGAGGCTGGTAGGAGGAGCTATAGGAGGACGGCTCATTGTAATGGCTGGAATGGAATTAATGGAACAGTATCAAACATCAAACATATGGAAACCACGTTTGACTCGGTTCCACTTATTCTGATATAGTGATATTGGGGAGATCGATTGGCTTATTACTCTCTCGTCTTATGGTCTTAAATCAGCATTTATTGATCTGAACTTAGTTCAACTGATTGCTGACCCCACTCGTTTGAATATAAAGAATCCTGCTAAATCAACTCCGATCTCATACTTCAAAAAATAACCCTCATAAATACAGAACTAGTGGTGTCTTTGAAACGGACCTCAGTGATCACTGTCCCATAGTCTGTGTCAGGAACACAAAGTTGCCTAAAACGAAACCACGCCTTATCACTGAGAGAAACTTTAAACCCTTCCATGAGCAACCATCCTTAATGACCGTTGCCATTCCAATTTGCCCTTGAACCATTCACTAGAATGTTTATCTATGTATCTGATAAACATGCTCCAATGAAGAGATTAAGAATTAAAGATAGAGTCAACCCATGGTTCATGCCAGATCTTGCTGAGTTAAATCAGCCAAGGAACAAAGCTTGGTCTGAAGCAAGACAGACACATTGGTAGCACTGCTGACTGGCTGACCTTCAGACAACTTAGAAACAAATGTACTGCTTCTATAAAAAGGGCTAAGTCAAATCTATTTCATTAATTCCCTTTCTGACCTTCGTGACGATGCAGCTATGCTTTGGAAGGCTATTAAATTGCTAAGAAGAAGCAGCAACACAGACAAAAGCGAAATAACGGACACCTTTAAACAATATTGTATTGCATCAGACCTTTCATTTGAAAGGGGACTATGAAAGGACTGTTCATGACACAGGCTCATCTCTGATTATCACTTATTCTATACACATTGTTTTGCCTCATTCTCTACAAGAGAATTCTTTGCCATGCTAGTCAAAATATGCCATACACTGTCCTATACTTAATTCAAATGTGAATCACAGACTCGCCTGCTACTGTAAATGGAGACCCACTGGTCTCTCTTCGGCAAGTCACTACTAAGGAAGTTCTGGACACTCTCTTAGATGTTGATGTTAAATAGTCCACTGGGGCAGACATGCTTGACCCGTGTCTTCTACAGCTTCCTGCACCTCTGATTGTGGAGCCATTGGCACATATTTAATTAATCCATTCTCTTGAGTATTAGTACTAAGGTGTGGAAGTCGTCCCTTGTTCTCCCGCTCCACAAAGGTGGTGATCCCTGCGATCTTAATAATTAATTTCCCAATATCAAAACTTTAATGCCTAGCATATCTTGGAAAATGTTGTTGTTGTTTTTAGATCATCCAGAAGGGGGCAAAGTTACAGGTCAGCAGGCAGAGTAGTCAGGCAGGCAGGCTCAGGGGCAGGCAGAGTAGTCAGTCAGGCTCAGAGTCAGGACAGGTAAGGGTCAAAACCAGGAGGGCGAGAAAAGAGAGACTGGAAAAAGCAGGAACTGAGATACAAACTGATGGTTGACAAACAAACATGACTAACTGGCAACAGACAAACAGAGAACACAGGTAACACAGGGGACAATGAGGAAGATGGGTGACACCTGGGAGGGGAGTGGCGACAATCACAAAGACAGGTGAAACAGATCAGGGTGTGTCACTGTCAGGTGGATGGATTATCTTGGCAAAGGATAAATGGTCACTAACAGGGATGTAAACAAATTTGTACACAGAATTTGAGAGAAATAAGCTTTTTGTGAGTATGGAAAGTGTCTGCGATTTTTTTTATTTCAGTTCATGAAACATGGGATCAACACTTTACATGTTGTATTTATATTTTTGTTCAGTGTACATGCACACAGCAATCTCTATGTTAAAACCTCTAGATTCAGTCTACCACTCAGCCCTGCGTTTCTTCACTGGTGATCATTTCTATGCACATCATTGTCTCTTATATAGTTCTGTTGGCAGGGAATCTTTGACTACCAGAAGGGCCTAACATGGGCTATTATTTGTATATAAAGCACTTCTCCAGAAACTCTGATACTACCTCACTTCTAAATTGGAAGTCTAGTATCTATTAGATTCACTCTCAAGACTGGTTGGTTCTAGAGGTCTCCTCTGAGTTAGGGGAGACTGGTTTCAGTTACTATACCCCTCAGTCCTGGAATTAATGATTTATTTGACCTTTATTTAACTAGGCAAGTCAGTTAAGAAGAACTTCTTACTTAGAATGACAGCCTAGGAACAGTGGGTTAACTGCCTTGTTCATTGGCAGGATAACAGACTTTTACCTACCTTGTCAGCTCAGGGATTCAATCCAGCAACCTTTCGGTTACTGGCCCAACACTCTAACCACTAGGCTACCTGCAGGAATGACATACAGGTCACTCTAAAACTTATTTGGTCCCAAAAGGTTAATTAACTTGTTTTGATTGATTGTATATATTGTTTCTACTGGCATTTTGAATGTAACGTAATTTATTTTAAATGTAACTGCAATTTTGTAGTTATCATGCTTGAATTGTTGTTCACATTGCTTTAACTGTAGTTCTCAGGGAACCATTGGAAATGAGACCCTGGTCTCAATGACTTCCCCTGGTTAAACAAAGGTTAATAATACAAACATGATTCCATTCCAGCCATTACAACGAGCCTGTCCTCCTACAGCTCCTCCCACCAGCCTCCTCTGACACACACACACACACACACACACACACATATATGCATCCCTGTTTTTGAATGTCTGTGTGCGCGCTGTTTAGCTGAGGCCTGGGAGATGGGCTGAAGTGTAGCTGACGGCTCTCTGTATTGGCAGAGCAGAGCTGACCCTGGCTATGAGACGCTGTGTGTGTGAGGTGTTGGACGCTGGCTAGCTGTCTGACAAAAGGCCATTCTTACCAGAGGGAGGGAGAGAGGCATAGAGAGAGGGAGGGAGGGAGGAGGGAGAGAGAGAGGCATAGAGAGAGGGAGGGAGGGAGAGAGGCATAGAGGGAGGGAGGGAGAGAGGCATAGAGGGAGGGAGGGAGAGAGGCATAGAGAGAGGGAGGGAGTGAGAGAGGCATAGAGAGAGGGAGGGAGGGAGAGAGGCATAGAGAGAGGGAGGGAGAGAGAGAGGCATAGAGAGAGGGAGGGAGAGAGAGAGGCATAGAGGGAGGGAGAGAGAGGCATAGAGAGAGGGAGGGAGGGAGAGAGGCATAGAGAGAGGGGGAGGGAGGGAGAGAGGCATAGAGAGAGGGAGGGAGAGAGGCATAGAGAGAGGGAGGGAGGGAGAGAGGCATAGAGAGAGGGAGGGAGGGAGAGAGGCATAGAGAGAGGGAGGGAGGGAGAGAGGCATAGAGAGAGGGAGGGAGAGAGAGGCATAGAGAGAGGGAGGGAGAGAGAGAGGCAGAGAGAGGGAGGGAGAGAGAGAGGCATAGAGGGAGGGAGAGAGAGGCATAGAGAGAGGGAGGGAGGGAGAGAGGCATAGAGAGAGGGAGGGAGGGAGAGAGGCATAGAGAGAGGGAGGGAGAGAGGCATAGAGAGAGGGAGGGAGGGAGAGAGGCATAGAGAGAGGGAGGGAGGGAGAGAGGCATAGAGAGAGGGAGGGAGAGAGAGGCATAGAGAGAGGGAGGGAGAGAGAGAGGCAGAGAGAGGGAGGGAGAGAGAAAGGCATAGAGGGAGGGAGAGAGAGAGGCATAGAGAGAGGGAGAGAGAGAGGCATAGAGAGAGGGAGGGAGAGAGAGAGGCATAGAGAGAGAGGCATAGAGAGAGGGAGAGAGAGAGGCATAGAGAGAGAGGCAGAGAGAGGGAGAGAGAGAGGCATAGAGAGAGAGAGGGAGGGAGGGAGAGAGGCATAGAGAGAGAGAGGGAGGGAGGGAGAGAGGCATAGAGAGTGGGAGGGAGGGAGAGAGGCATAGAGAGAGGGAGGGAGGGATTGAGGCATAGAGAGAGGGAGGGAGAGATTGAGGCATAGAGAGAGGGAGGAGAGAGGGAGGCATAGAGAGGAGGGAGGGAGAGGCATAGAGAGAGGGAGGGAGAGAGGCAGAGGGAGGGGAGAGGCATAGGCAGAGGGAGGGAGAGAGGCATAGAGAGAGGGAGGAGAGAGAGGCATAGAGGGAGGGAGAGAGAGAGGCAGAGAGGGAGGGAGGGAGGGAGGGAGAGAGGGAGGCATAGAGGGAGGGAGAGAGGCATAGAGATAGAGGGAGGGAGAGAGGCATAGAGAGAGAGGGAGGGAGAGAGGCATAGAGAGAGAGGGAGGGAGAGAGGCATAGAGAGAGAGGGAGGGAGAGAGGCATAGAGAGAGGGAGGGAGAGAGGCATAGAGAGAGGGAGGGAGGGAGAGAGGCATAGAGAGAGGGAGGGAGGGAGAGAGGCATAGAGAGAGGGAGGGAGGGAGAGAGGCATAGAGAGAGGGAGGGAGGGAGAGAGGCATAGAGAGAGGGAGGGAGAGAGAGAGGCACAGAGAGAGGGAGGGAGAGAGAGAGAGAGGCACAGAGAGAGGGAGGGAGAGAGAGAGAGAGAGAGGCACAGAGAGAGGGAGGGAGGAGGAGAGAGAGAGGGAGGCATAGAGAGAGGGAGGGAGGAGAGAGGCAGAGAGAGGGAGGGAGAGAGAGAGGCAGAGAGAGGGAGGGAGAGAGAGAGGCAGAGAGAGGGAGGGGAGAGAGAGGCAGAGAGAGGGAGGGAGAGAGAGAGGCAGAGAGAGGGAGGGAGAGAGAGAGGCAGAGAGAGGGAGGGAGAGAGAGAGGCAGAGAGAGGGAGGGGAGAGAGAGAGGCAGAGAGAGGGGAGGGAGGGAGAGAGGCACAGAGAGGGGAGGGAGAGAGGCATAGAGGGAGGGAGAGAGGCATAGAGAGAGGGAGGGAGAGAGGCATAGAGAGAGAGGGAGAGAGGCATAGAGAGAGGGAGGGAGAGAGGCATAGAGAGAGGGAGGGAGAGAGGCATAGAGAGAGGGAGGGAGAGAGGCATGGAGGGAGGGAGAGGCATAGAGGGAGGGAGGGAGAGGCATAGAGGGAGGGAGGGAGGAGGAGGGAGGGAGAGAGAGGCACAGAGAGAGGGAGGGAGGGAGAGAGAGAGGGAGGCTTAGAGAGAGGGAGGGAGGGAGAGAGGCATAGAGAGGGAGGGAGAGAGAGAGGCATAGAGAGAGGGAGGGAGGGAGAGAGGCACAGAGAGGGAGGGAGAGAGGCATAGAGAGAGGGAGGGAGAGAGGCATAGAGAGAGGGAGGGAGAGAGGCATAGAGAGAGGGAGGGAGAGAGGCATAGAGAGAGGGAGGGAGAGAGGCATAGAGAGAGGGAGGCAGAGAGGCATAGAGAGAGGGAGGGAGAGAGGCATGGAGGGAGGGAGAGGCAGAGGGAGGGAGGGAGAGGCATAGAGGGAGGGAGGGAGAGGCATAGAGGGAGGGAGGGGAAGGAGGGAGAGGCATAGAGGGAGGGAGGGAAGGAGGAGAGGCAGAGAGAGGGAGGGAAGGAGGGAGAGGCATAGAGAGAGGGAGGGAGAGAGGCATAGAGAGAGGGAGGGAGAGAGGCATAAAGAGAGGGAGGGAGAGAGGCATAGAGAGAGGGAGGCATAGAGAGAGGCAGGGAGAGAGGCATAGAGGGAGGGAGGGAGGGAGAGGCATAGAGAGAGGGAGGGAGAGAGGCATAGAGAGAGGGAGGGAGAGAGGCATAGAGAGAGGGAGGGAGGGAGAGGCATAGAGGGAGGGAGGGAGGGAGAGGCATAGAGAGAGGGAGGGAGAGAGGCATAGAGAGAGGGAGGGAGAGAGAGGCACAGAGAGGGAGGGATAGAGAGAGGGAGGCATAGAGAGAGGCAGGGAGAGAGGCATAGAGAGGGAGGGAGAGAGGCAGAGAGGGAGGGAGAGAGGCAGAGAGAGGGAGGGAGAGAGGCAGAGAGAGAGGGAGGAGAGAGGCAGAGAGAGAGGGAGGGAGAGAGGCAGAGAGAGAGGGAGGGAGAGAGGCATAGAGAGAGGGAGGGAGAGAGGCATAGAGAGGGAGGGAGAGAGGCATAGAGAGAGGGAGGGAGAGAGGCATAGAGAGAGGGAGGGAGAGAGGCATAGAGAGAGGGAGGGAGAGAGGCATAGAGGGGAGGGAGGGAGGGAGAGGCATAGAGGGAGGGAGAGGCATAGAGGCATAGAGGGAGGGAGGGAGGGAGGGAGGGAGGGAGGGAGGGAGGGAGGGAGGGAGGGAGGGAGGGAGGGAGGGAGGGAGGGGGAGAGGCATAGAGGGAGGGAGGGAGAGGCAGAGAGAGGGGGGGAGAGGCAGAGAGAGGGAGGGAGAGAGGCATAGAGAGAGGGAGGGAGAGAGGCATAGAGAGAGGGAGGGAGAGAGGCAGAGAGGGGGAGGGAGAGAGGCATAGAGAGAGGGAGGGAGAGAGGCATAGAGAGAGGGAGGGAGAGAGGCATAGAGAGAGGGAGGGAGAGAGGCATAGAGAGAGGGAGGGAGAGAGGCATAGAGAGAGGGAGGGAGAGAGGCATAGAGAGAGGAGGGAGAGAGGCATAGAGAGAGGGAGGGAGAGAGGCAGAGAGAGAGGAGGGAGAGAGGCATAGAGGGGGAGGGAGAGAGGCATAGAGAGAGGGAGGAGAGAGGCAGAGAGAGAGGCATAGAGAGAGGGAGGCATAGAGAGAGGGAGGCATAGAGAGAGAGGGAGGCATAGAGAGAGGGAGGGCAGAGAGAGGGAGGCATAGAGAGAGGGAGGGAGAGAGGCATAGAGAGAGGGAGGGAGAGAGGCATAGAGAGAGGGAGGGAGAGAGGCATAGAGAGAGGAGGGAGAGAGGCATAGAGAGAGGGAGGGAGAGAGGCATAGAGAGAGGGAGGGAGAGAGGCATAGAGAGAGGGAGAGAGGCATAGAGAGGGAGGGAGGGAGAGAGGCATAGAGAGGGAGAGAGGCATAGAGAGAGGGAGGGAGAGGCATAGAGAGAGGGAGAGAGGCATAGAGAGAGGGAGGGAGAGGCATAGAGAGAGGGAGGGAGAGGCATAGAGAGAGGGAGGGAGAGAGGCATAGAGGAGAGGGAGGGAGAGGGAGGGATAGAGAGAGGGAGGCATAGAGAGAGGCAGGGAGAGAGGCATAGAGAGAGGGAGGGAGAGAGGCAGAGAGAGAGGGAGGGAGAGAGGCAGAGAGAGAGAGAGGAGGGAGAGAGGCAGAGAGAGAGAGAGGGAGGGAGAGATGCAGAGAGAGAGGAGAGGAGGAGGGAGAGAGGCAGAGAGAGAGAGAGGGAGGGAGAGAGGCAGAGAGAGAGAGGGAGGGAGAGAGGCAGAGAGAGAGGGAGGGGAGAGAGGCATAGAGGAGGGAGGGAGGGAGGGAGGGAGGGAGGGAGGGAGGGAGGGAGGGAGGAGGGAGGGAGAGAGAGAGGCATAGAGGGAGGGAGAGAGAGGCATAGAGGGAGGGAGAGAGGCATAGAGGGAGGGAGAGAGGCATAGAGAGGGAGGGAGAGAGGCATAGAGAGAGGGAGGGAGAGAGGCATAGAGAGAGGGAGGGAGAGAGGCATAGAGAGAGAGAGAGGGAGGGAGAGAGGCATAGAGAGAGGGAGGCAGAGAGAGGGAGGGAGAGAGGCACAGAGAGAGGGAGGGAGAGAGGCATAGAGAGAGGGAGGGAGAGGGAGGGAGAGAGGCAGAGAGAGAGGGAGGGATTGGAGGAGTCTGCCGAGTTCCCCCAGACAGAATCCTGGAAGAACGAGAACCAAACATCAGATTCTGGTGTCTGAGCGATTAACACTATCAGTCTCATAATCGATCATAATAGTGGTCAAATGTTTTCTATTCAAATACGTCCAAAGAGGTTTGCGGTGCTATAATCAAAAATAATGTCCATGTATAGGCCTAATGCTCGACAACGAGTTAAAGCACATCAGTGGAGGCTGCTGAGGGGAGGACGGCTCATAATAATGGCTGAAATGGAGTCAATGGAATGTTATCAAACACGTGGTTTCTATGTGGTGGATACCATGCCACTGACTTCATTCCAGCCATTATTATGAACCGTCCTCCCCTTAACAGCCTTCACTGAAGCACATACATGAACAAATAAATGTACTACCAAACAAGTAGTGGGCCGCTGAAAGCCTACAAGTACTGGCACCTCGCACTTTCTACTGTGAGTACTGGCACTAAAAGCAACTTGTATTAAAACATTGCATCGAGCCTTACATCGAGCCTTAGCCTTCCTTATATGAAGAAACAAACGGTGACACTCTGGATGTACACATACGCAGTGGCACACGAGGTACACACACGACGTACACACGTGGTACACACGTGGTACACACGTGGTACACACACATGCAGAAGCAGAGGGTTGAAGATCCCAGAGATGCTTTATGACTCCCTTAACCTCCCACAATAACTTTTCCACTTCTTACCCCCCCCTTCTTTTTCACTAGGGCCTCTCAGCCTCTCTCTCACTTTCAGCTTCTTTCTCTCCATTTCCCACTCTCACTCTCTGATGACTCATTTCTCTGTGTGTAATGTCTGATCAAATCTAGTTATTAAAGCGGGCGAGGTCTTTTTGCCGTTACTGTAGCTCTGAGCGATTAGGGCTTTCTGGTCTGTTCAGTTTAGGTTAGATTATTAGAAAATAACCACGCTTTTCGACTTCGGTTTTGATTATTGTTTTGAACATTAAATGCACAATGCAATGCGTAGGTTGAATGCTGTAACAACAGATGTAAAAATACATTTTAAAAAGACCCATGATGGTAGTGACTGCCCATTACTGCTTATCACTTATTAACCATCATTTATTCACATTACTTTGCTTTAATAAAATACAGTGCATTCAGGAAGTATTCAGACCACTTGACTTCTTCCACATTTGGTGACTTTACAGCCTTATTATAAAATGGATGAAATGGTTCTTGTTTATTCATCAATCTACACACAATACACCATAATAGCAAAGCAAAAACAGGTTTTTAGAATTTTTTGCAAATCTATACAAAATAAAAAAAACTGAAAATATCACATATTTACATAAGTATTCAGACCCTTTACTCAGTACTTTGTTGAAGAACCTTTGGCAGCGATTACAGCCTTGAGTCTTCTTGGGTATGACGCTAAAAGCAGGTATATCTCACTGGTTTTTACCCCTTTTTTTCTACTGTATTATTGACTGTATGTTTGTTTTACTCCATGTGTAACTCTGTGTTGGTGTATGTGTCGAATTGCTATGCTTTATCTTGGCCAGGTCGCAGTTGCAAATGAGAACTTGTTCTCAACTAGCCTACCTGGCTAAATAAAGATGAAATAAAAAATTTAAAAACAAGCTTGGCACACCTGAATTTGGGGTGTTTCTCCCAATCTTCTCTGCAGATCCTCTCAAGCTCTGTCAGGTTGAATGGGAGCGTAGCTGCACAGCTATTTTTAGGTCTCTTCAGAGATGTTCGATCAGGTTCAAGTCTGGGCTCTCGCTGGGCCACTCAAGGACATTTAGAGACTTGTCCCGAAGCCACTCCTGCATTGTCTTGGCTGTGTGCTTAGGGTCATTGTCCTATTGGAAGGTGAACCTTCGTCTCAGTCTGAGGTCCTGAGCACTCTGGAGCAGGTTTTCACCAAGGATCTCTCTGTACTTTGCTCCGTTCATTCTTCCCTCCATCCTGACTAGTCTCCCAGTGCCTGTCACTGAAAAACATCCCTACAGCATGATGCTGCCACCACCATGCTTCATGGTAGGGATGGTGCCAGGTTTCCTCCAGACATGGTGGTTGGCATTCAGGCCAAAGAGTTCAATCTTGGTTTTATCAGACCAGAGAATCTTTTTTCTCATGGTCTGAGAGTCATTAGATGCCTTTTGGAAAACTCCAAGCGGGCTGTCATGTGCCTTTCACTGAGGAGTGACTTCTGTATGGCCACTCTACCATAAAGGCCTGATTGGTGGAGTGCTGCAGAGATGGTTGTCCTTCTGGAAGGTTCTCCCATCTCCAAAGAGGAACTCTGTAGCTGTCAGTGACCATCGGGTTCTTGGGCATCTCTCTGACCAAGGCCCTTCTACCCCATTTAAGAATGATGGAGGCCACTGTGTTATTGGGGACCTTCAGTGCTATACCGAAATGTGTTGGTACCCTTCCCCAGATCTCTGCCTCGACACAATCCTGTCTCTGAGGTTTACGGACAATTCCTTCTACCTCAGGCTTAGTTTTTGCTCTGACATCCACTGTCTGGAGGACTGTCAGAGTGACCATTGGGTTCTTGGTCGCCTCCCTGACCAAGGCCCTTCTCCCCTGGTTCCTTATACAGACATGTGTGTGCATTTCCAAATCATGTCCAATCAATTGAATTTAGCACAGGTGGACTCCAATCAAGTTGTAGAAACATCAAAGATGATCAATGGAAACAGGATGCACCGGAGCTCAATTTCAAATCTTATAGCAAATGGTCTGAATACTTATGTAAAAAAAAAAAAATGTAAAAAAAATCTGATTTTGCTTAATCATTATTGGGTATTGTGTGTAGATTCATGAGGAAAGAATGTAATCCATCGTAGAATAAGGCTGTGGGGCCTCCCAGGTGGCGCAGTGGTCTAGGTTCGAGCCCAGGCTCTGTCGCAGCCGACCGCAACCAGGAGGTCCATGGGGCAACGCACAATTGGCCTAGCGTTGTCTGGGTTAGGAAGGGTTTGGCCGGTAGGGATATCCTTGTCTCATCGCGCACTTAGCGACTCCTGTGGCGGGCCGGGCGCAGTGCACGCAAACCAGGTTGCCAGGTGCACAGTGTTTCCTCTGACACATTGGTGCGGCTGGCTTCTGGGTTGGATGCGCGCTGTGTTAAGAAGCAGTGCGGCTTGGTTGGGTTGTGTTTCGGAGGACGCATGGATTTCGACCTTCGTCTCTCCCGAGCCCGTACGGGTGTTGTAGCGATGAGACAAGATAGTAACTACTAACAATTGGATACCACGCAATTGGGGAGAAAAGGGGGTAAAATAAAAAATAAAAGAATAAGGCTATAACGTAACAAAATGTGGAACAATTCAAGAGGTCTGAATACTTTCTGAAATCACTGTATTTCTGTTGTTGGGTATATTACATTTGTGTTATTTGATGACTTATTTCATTGCCAGCAGCATACCACCCTACATACCACTGTTGGCTTGCTTCTGAAGCTAAGCAGGGTTGGTCCTGGTCAGTTCCTGGATGGGAGACCAGATGCTGCTGGAAGTGGTGTTGGAGGGTCAGTAGGAGGCACTCTTTCCTCTGGTCTAAAATAAATAAATATCCAAATGCCCCAGGGCAGTGATTGGGGACACTGCCTTGTGTAGGGTGCTGTCTTTCGGATGGGACGTTAAACAGGTGTCCTGACTCCTTGAGGTCATTAAAGATCCCATGGCACGTATTGTAAGAGTAGGGGTGTTAACCCTGGTGTCCTGGCTAAATTCCCAATCTGGCCCTCAAACCATCATGGTCACCTAATAATCCCCCGTTTACAATTGGCTCATTCCTCCCCTCCCCTGTAACTATTCCCCAGGTTGTTGCTGCAAATGAGAACGTGTTCTCAGTCAACTTACCTGATAAAAAATAAATAAATGCTATCTCATCTCTATAAAGCTGATGCCTATAATGACTGACAAAATCACTATTTTAGTAGTTCTTCAAAGTAAATAAGGCATACTTTTATGAATGCTGAATACCAACTATCAATCACTTAGATCATCATTTTCAAGTAGAGATACCTCGCAAAGCAACTACCCTCTCGATCGCGCACTCTTTCCGTGTCTGCCCCAGACGAACCTAACATAGAAGGTGTAAAAGAAACACCCAGACAAGTAACGCGCAATGGATTATGGTCATTATAGTTAATTACCACGTTTTCTGCGCTAAACCAGAGAGGAAGAGGCAAAGCGAGAGGGATATCCCAAAATCTGTCTTCTCCAGCGAGTGGCGTTTTTTTCGGGCTTGATCTGATTTATCTCTAGAGAAACTGCGCAATGTGCGCATTTGATCTCCCAGGAAGAAAAACAATGAACAAAATGGAATTCAAATAATTTAACAGACGTCGGTCAATGAGTTATTTAAAAACAGAAAAATAGCAGAGTACACCCCATGACAAAATTATAGAATTGGAAGAAATACGAGCGGTGTGAACAGTTAATGTCATGAACAGTGCGAGTGAAAACGTTTTGGAACCCCTGCAGTAGAGTATTGCACAAGCAGGAAGGAAAACGGAGAAAGCAAACTAAAGGAAACAACTTGTTTATTTGTTTTGTTGACTCCATTAGTTCAGTGCCACGTAGCCAATCCTCTTCTAGTGGCAGTAATCACATCTCTCTGTCTGTCTGTCGCACAAGTTAATCGAACTGCATAAACACTTTTCGGGAAGCTCATAATAGAACTGCATTTATTTTGGGTAACAGACATATACAACAAATGTGCAATGTGGACCCAGAGGATATCACTTATAAGTATTAATTAAAACGCTTGTTTCCAAAGTGGTCCTCGATGACAAAAACAATAACACACATGTTTAAAAGAGAAGACAAAATTACAAACCATAAATACATTCATTTATATTGACATCCTAAAAAGTGTCACTATTCACTGCACTTTTCCCTAACCTTAAATCAACCATATTCATTTCACATGAAAGAAATCTATTCATTACATATCATACCTATCATTCAAATATACACTCCTGACCAGCAGTATGGGGCACACGGGGCAGTAAACGAGCTAATGTTAATATTTCATGAAGTATCGTTTACATAGTATTATACTTTTAGTCTGAAACAGCTCACATTTCATCCTTGGTACTGTGAGTGAGAGAGAGATCTGCCCAATGCATTCTGATCAACTATCATTTCCCTGTGTTTCCATGGTGATTGAGTTATATTTGAGGTTGACTCAATGATTCAGAGGAGAGCTTGGCATCCATCTCTCATTCTCCTACATCTGATGCACAGCACTTAAAAACACACTAGGCTTCAAAGTTCATCAAGCAAAAAATTGAATAAAATAGAACAGGAATATAATATATCCATTAGCGTTCTTTGAAAGTCCATTTGCCACAATACAATGATTCTGTAATTCTGTAAAGAGATTGAAATTAGTCATTTTAGCTGTCAAATGTCACATCCAAGTTCTTCCATAAGAACTGAATATACTACTGTAGATAAAGACTATAAATATGCACACTTATCTGCACAACAAATGTAGAATGTTTTCTTCAAAGACCCTCATGTATCTACAGTTAGGATTCAACCCTATATTACTCCGAATCTAAGAGTTCCCTACTGTACATTCTGTGGCTTCTCTCTGTATATAATCTCTGGCTAGAAGACCATGTACTAAAGCTGTTATTTCCTCTTGAGATTGACGACCAGATTGTCTTGTAGCCCACACACAAGCTTGCACGCACGATTCACACCCAGCTTGTCATATAGCATACTATACAACAAATACATGTGATTAAAAGCAGAACTCATATTTCAAGACATGGTACAGTATATGAGCAGGGTTGGGGAGTAATGGATATGTAATCCATTACATGTAAGGGATTACAGAAACGGTAACTGTAATCTGTTACCAGCAAAAATATTGTAATCAGATTACTTTTAAATTCAGAAAGGATGTTTGCGAGAAAAAAATCTGACACTTCTCTGTTTTCTCAAAGACATTCGAATCAGCATTGAAAAAAGGCGCAACTTTAACTTTGTTCCACCTGAGCAAGTCCAGTTCTCTGCTGCCAATGACTGGAATGAATTGAAAAAATATATATATAAATAAAAAAATTAAAAAAAAAAAATCGCTGAAGTTGGAGACATATCTCCCTCACTAACTTTAAGCGTCAGCTGTCAGAGCAGCTTACCTTATCGCTGCAGCTGTACACAGCCCTTCTGTAAATAGCCTATCAAACTACCTACCCCATCCCCATATTGTTTTTATATACTTTTTTTGCACACCAGCATTTACTTGCACATCATTATCTGCTCATCTATCACCCCAGTATTAATTTGGTAAATTGTAATTACTTCGCAACTATGGCCTATTTATTGCCTTACCTTCTTACTCCATTTGCACACACTATGTATAGATGTTTTCTATTGTTATTGACTGTACTTTTGTTTATCCCATGTGTAACTCTGTGTTGTTGTTTTTTTGTCGCACTGCTTTGCGTTATATTGGCCAAGTCACAGTTGTAAATGAGAACTGGCCTACCTGGTTAAATAAAGGTGAAATAAAAATAATAATAAAGTCTTACCACAAGTCAGAGACCACCATGATGACACACCAAATGTGTTTGATGGATCGCGGGAAAAGAGCAGGAATTGGCTTTTGTAGGACATAGTCCAAGCTATGTCTTCCAATGGTGTGACCGCTGTCGGCATCCAAAGATTATCCAACTTGAATAAACACTTGGAGGTAAGGATGACAGCAGTGGTGTAGTCTATGGCGATACAGATATTATTGATATCTACATAACGCATTGATGTGAATCACCCTGCTACGCTCTCATTTACCTATTTACGCCCTACGGATTGTAGCCGATGTGGATGGCTGTTCACAAATCTAAATGTGTATTTAAACCCAATAATGGTTGAATTCAAGAAGTTTAAGCTGCCTATCAATAATTGTTTTGGACAGCCAGTGAAAAATGTGCTCCTGCAACAGCTGCATAATGCAGATCCCAGCCTATGGAATGAAAGTGAGGCTTTTATTGCTCAATCTAATACATGCTGGGAAAAAATCCATAGGCCTAATGGACACATGTTCAAACTTGCACACTTTGGATAGACTTAACGGGGGAAGTCTGTTGTTGCCACATCCATTTTGGAATGATAAATTATATGTACAGTACCAGTCAAAAGTTTGGACACAAAGGGTTTTCCTTTATTTTACTGTTTTCGACATTGTAGAATAATAGTGAAGACATCAGAACTATGAAATAACACATATGGAATCATGCAGTAACCAAAAAAGTGTTAAACAAATCTAAATCAATTTTATATTTGAGATTCTTCAAAGTAGCCACCCCTTGCCTTGATGACAGCTTCTACAGCTGGCAGACAGACAGGTCATGAGGAGGCTGCTACAGCGGGCAGACAGACAGGTCATTTGGAGGCTGCTATACAGCGGGCAGACCGGCAGGTCATGTGGAGGCTGCTACAGCGGGCAGACAGACAGGTCATGTGGAGGCTGCTACAGCGGACAGACAGACAGGTCATGTGGAGGCTGCTACAGCGGGCAGACAGACAGGTCTGAAGGACAGAATGTGTTTCTGGGAACCAGATGAATACCAGTACATGTATATTGTTCTTTATATGTAGTCAGTGCTAGAGAGGGTCAATACAAACCCGTCACAGAATGAAATGGGCAACAATGAGTTGAGAAGAAATACATTACACTACAACTGTAATCCGGAATGAACCGTGTAGCTAATACAGTACTTATAACTATAGCTTATAACTAGCCTCAGCAGAGGGCGATAAACAGAACAGGGTAGTGTATTCATCCACTTGTGGCATGACAGTCATCTACTGTAATTATATTTACTGAGGTGCACCAAAGGACGAATAGCAGAGGAAAAAAGCTCCCCTAAGGATAGAGCACAAATAGAGGGGGGAAGCAGATCTTATTGAAGAAAGAAAAGAGGGATGGAGGAATGAATAACTGCAGCAAGCCAGACAGAACCACTTGATCTGTAAGCTTGTGTGTGTGGATGTGTGTGTATATGTGTGTAGCACTAAGCTCCTGAACTGACCCCCAGAGAGAGATAGAGAGTACCGAGGGAGAGGGAGAACCAGTCATGTGTGGAGAACACACAGCATTGGAACACTAGATCAAATGAACAGAGCAGAATAGTCTAAAATGCATGAATCCATTTGGCTCCCCGGGCCCCGCCCCCTCCGTCTCTCTCTTCTTTCCTCACTCCCTGCATCCCTCCACTGTGCCAGTCTGAGTGCAGGTCAGATGAGGACTGCTATCAGCGCGCTCACAGAAACAGCTCTCAGCTCTGCTTTGTAACACACTTTTTTTTTCTAGTTTTCATCCACATGCACACAATTTCAGGGACAGAATGACAAAGGAAAAAAAGCAGGGGAAAAATAATTTGCAAACCCACTGCAGTAGAGAATGGGGAGAAGAGAGGGAAGGGGGTGGGGGAGAAGAGAACGAGGGAGGAGAGGAAGGGGCAGGAGGTGGGAGGAGGAAAGGAGGAGGAAACAGAGGTGAGGTGAGGGCGGTGTGAGTGGGGTCGTTTGGTGTGAGAGCAGCACAGATGTAGACAGCATCAGAGAGTACAATGTCCGACTGCCACTGTCCTCCCTCCCTCCCTCCCTCTCATCTCATCAAAAGTGTGCACCCGCCCCGCTCTGACAGAGCACCAAAATCACCACAGTGCATGCTGGGTAAAGGCGAGGGTAAATCAGGACAAACGCAGGGACTAAGGATACTGCGGTAAAAAAAAAAAGATAGATAAAGATGGAGAATGAAGGGAAGGGAGGGGAGGAGAGAAGAGGGGGTTGTGAAACGAAATCTGCTAGTTTCAGCGAGTTTAGGTATCTTACATGGCATCCTGTTCCTGTGTCTGATGCAAGTTTGTGAAAACGCGTATTGTTACATTTATTGCCATCGCATCGAGTCATTGTTTCAGGGTTGAGCAAACGAAAATAAACATGTATTTCCGTGAAGACGTACCAACTAAACTGGTAACCACTTCCACACAACAAGGGCTTTTTTAAGCATGTGTGTTTCAGCTGGAGGCAGCAAGGGGATGTTGATTGTAACGAATCACATGGTTCCGATTGCACTGTAAGGGGCTTGTCACATCATGAGAGACCAATCAGCATCATCTTGGTTAAACAAAGAATAAAGGATTAATAAAATATAATATATAGTGCATTTGGAATGTATTCAAATCCCTTGACTTATTCCACATTGAGTAATGTTAGTCTTATTCAAATGTATTTTTTTTAATATCCTCATTAATCTACACACAATAATGACAACGCAAAAACAGTTTTTTAGAAGAAAAAAATATATATATCACATTTACATCAGTATTCAGACCCTTTACTCAGTACTTTGTTGAAGCACCTTTGGCAGCGATTACAGCCTTGAGTCTTCTTGGGTATGATGCTACAAGCTAGGCACATCTGTATTTGGGGAGTTTCTCCCATTCTTCTCTACAGATCATCTCAAGCTCTGTCAGGTTGGATGGGAGCATCGCTGCAGAGCTATTTTTAGGTCTCTCCAGAGATGTTGGATCGGGTTCAAGTATACGTTCTGGCTGGGCCACTCAAGGACATTCAGAGACTTGTCCTGAAGCCACTCCTGCATTGTCTTGGCTGTGTGCTTAGAGTCATTGTTCTGTTAGAAGATGAACCTTCGCCCCAGTCCTGAGAACTCTGGAGCAGGATTTCAACAGTCATCTCTGTACTTTGCTCCATTCATCTTTCCCTCCATCCTAACTAGTCTCCCAGTGCCTGCCACTGAAAAACATCCCCACAGCATGATTCTGCCACCACCATGCTTCACCATAAGGATGGTGCCAGGTTTGGCATTCAGGCCAAAGAGTTCATTCTTGGTTTCATCAGACCAGAGAATCTTGTTTCTCATGGTCTGAGAGTCCTTTACGTGCCTTTTGGCAAACTCCAAGTGGGCTGTCATGTGCCTTTTACTGAAGAGTGGCTTCTGTCTGGCCACTCCACCATAAAGGCCTGATTGGTGGAATGCTACAGAGATGGTTGTCCTTCTCAAAGGTTCTCCCATCTCCAGAGAAACTGGTCTGTCAGAGTGACCATTGGGTTCTTGGTCACCTCCCTGACCAAGGCCCTTCTCCCTCAATTGCTTATATAGACAGGTGTGTGCGTTTCCAAATCAGGTCCAATCAATTTAATTTACCACGGGTGGATTCCAATCAAGTTGTAGAAACATCTCAAGGATGATCAATGGAAAAAGGATGCACCTGGGCTCAATTTCGAGTCTTGTACCAAAGGGTCTGGATACTTATGTGAATAAGGAATTTCATTTTTTTATCATTTTTTAAAATGTCTAAAAACCTGTTGTCATTATAGGGTATTGTTGGTAGATTGATGTGGATTTTTATTTATTTAATAAAACTGGCCTTCTTAAGACTAGTTGAGTATCTGGAACATCAGCATTTTTGGGTTCGATTACAGGCTCAAAATGGCAAGAAACAAAGAACTTTCTTCCGAAACTCGAAGGCTCTTCTATGCGAGAAATTGTCTTAGAAACTGAAGATCTTGTACAATGCTGTGTACTACTCCTTTCACAGAACAGCGCAAAATGTCTCTAACCAAAATAGAAAGAGTAGTGGGAGGCCCCGGTGCACAACTGAGCAAGAGGACAAGTACATTAGAGTGTCTAGTTTGAGAAACAGACACCTCGCAAGTCCTCAACTGGCAGCTTCCTTAAATAGTACCCGTGAATCACCAGTCTCAACATCAACAGTGAAGAGGCAACTCCGGGATGCTGCGGGTACTACACAAAAAAAACAAAGCAGAGCTCATGCCTTTCAAGCAACTTTTTTCAAATCATCATTAGTCGCATCATGCAGCCTTACAATGTATTAAACATCTAAACATATAGCCATACATATAACATATAGTATTAAACATCAAAACATATAGCCCAATGTTTGTAGAACAAGTTACATTATTAACTTTACATTGAGCATATAGGAGTACCTATTTTTGTTAACCGCTCAACACAGAATAGCCGCATGTGCGCACTCCCTCAAATAATTTGGAGAAAATATTTGTTCAATTGTATTCTTCATACTAGAAAATAATGCCACGGAATTATATGCAAATCTTGTCTGCTAAATGAACTAGTGTAGCAGACAGCCAAATGGCATAGCCAGATCAGTACCTAACATCAGGACAACTCAGAGTATGCTGTTCTGTTCTGTGAAATAGACTACATTTTTTTCACATCATGTTTCTTCAGACCTGTCTAAAATATATAATGGATTTATTGTGGAGGTGTAGGCTATATTACATGGATTTATTAGACTTTTTAAAGATGTGTGGAAGCCAGGAGACGCAAAATGTATTAATGTTAATTAACTGTCAATTACCATGAGGCAGACAGTTATTTGCTTGACAATCACTGGCTGACAATATTTTGTGACCGCCACAGCCCTAAGTGGGACTATCATTTGTTTTTCAACAGGACAATGACCCGAAACAAACCTCCAGGCTGTGTAAGGGCTATTTGACCAAGAAGGAGAGTGATGGGGTGCTGCATCAGATGACCTGGCCTCCACAATCACCCGACCTCAACCTAATTGAGATGGTTTAGGATGAGCTGGACCACAGAGTGAAGGAAAAGCAGCCAACAAGTGAGAGAGAGGGAGAGAGTGCTAGAGAAAGAGCGTGGCTAGTGTTTGTTTCTTGGCAGAGCCACAGGAAGCAGTCTGAATCCTGAGTCCACACACTGTGGCATTCCAGCCAGGCCATGCCATTCACCAAACACCACAACAAAGTAGATACAGAAAAACAAACATTGTGAAAATGAATAAACTTTTGTACAATTAACTTGCTGAAGTCAGACCCATGACACTTTCACACATACTGTACTCAGTATTTACAGTCCAGCAGAGACTAAAGAGAGAGAGAGAGAGCGAGAGAGAGAGAGAAAGAGAACGTTTCTACACTACTCTGGCTCCATGCTTTAAGTTCTGTGTTCCTCCCACCCCCTACATCCTCCTCCGAATGGTCTCCTCTGTTGTCCCAGAGGTCTCCAGGAGAATGTGATAGGTTGCCAAACTGCAAATAGGTCAGCAATAGGGGCCCAAAGATTTTCTCCAAACTCCTCCTCCAAATGGTCCGTCCCAGCAGTGCCGGTGCCAAAACCTGGATACCACATTGGCCGAGCCCTAGCAAGCTAGGAAACCTGCCAAACCTTGTCACAGTCACAGCTAGCCTAGCTCTACAGTAAGTACCAAGCACACTCCTTTTGACAGCTACACAGAATTGAATTTCACTACCTACGTGAGAAAAGTTGGACAAAGAATATATCAAACTCTGCCAGATGTCCAACCAGGAAGATAGAAAACTAAAACAATGTGATGTCACATCGGTTACCAAACTACAGGCGGAATTCCATGGATTCTAGAACCATAAAGATTTGTCAGGGGACAGGACAGATTTTTCTCTCTCTCTCTCTCTTTTCTCTTCGTCCTCTTCTCTCAGAAGAGGAGTGGACTGGACCAGTCTCTGTCTTAGACCTGAGCTCACATTGCTCCACAGTTGGAGACAACAGCCTCTTGGAAATCTCTAGGAAAAAGGTTTCACTACTCCTTTGTCTCTGTCACTCTCCATTAAAGACTACTACTCTACCTTTCTTTCGCACATGCAACCTTTAAAAAGTGTTAGCAAGTACATTGTTAACCCTTTATTCGTCACATGCTTCGTAAACAACAGATGTAGACTAACAGTGAAGCTCTTACTTCCTTAAATTTGGATAGGACCAAATGTAAATGTTTCTAACAGAAGGAATATGAGAAGCATACGTAGAATGTTACTGTACAGCCCTGCGTTCCAATCAGTGACCAAAACAGCAATTTTCAAACTGTATATGGATGGTTGTCATGGTAGTTGTTATGGCGCCCTAATAGCAGCCTAAGCAAAGAGCTCCTGTAAATATGTACAGAATTTAGTGTTTTAAATTGAGTTTTTTTTTTAAATCAGCTGTTTTGTTTTTGATAAAATAGTTTTGTTGCATATTTATTGCATATTTCTAGTAGTTTTGACCCACAGATTTGCACATGGACTGGCAGGTCAAATCAAATTAATTTTTTTTGAATGATGCATCTGGACACTCTACCATCTTTTTTGTTTCACCTGGCTGTTGATCCTTTGAAAACATCTATCGAAGAGTCACCAGAAGCTTGAGAGGAAGCTGAGGCAGAGGGCTCGTAGTGAGGACGACTGGCTACTATTCTGAACTGTGTGTGCTGAACTTTCTGGTGCCCAGAGCTGCTGAGGCATCACCCAAGTGGGTGTCATACATTGTGAAGGAGGAGAAGTCCAGTAGCTACATGACTCAGGCTGGTTCCCAGAGTAGCCCTCTACATGATCATCACCAGACTCTTCATCAACCATCTCCCAGACCACCTTCCTCTGGTCAAGCCATGAACGGTCCCTCTCCATCTTTGGACGATGTATGAATTCAAAATAATTGGCCTCTATTGGTTGACCTAACTATAGCTAGGTTACTCATGATGCATTTCTTGTTTGTTTTATGCTTTTGAAGTGCAATGAGACTTATGAAAATCGCTATGTTATAAATTATTATTATTCAAATATAATTAGAATAGCCAATCAACATGTGTGTAATACAAAAACAAAATAACAACTATAGAAGAATACATATGGGCTGCATCACAAATGGCACCCATTCTCTTATTTTGTGCATTACATTATTGCACTATATAGGGAATAGGGTGCCATTTGGGACTCATAGGCCTACATGGTTTCAATGTAAACCTGATGTCCCGATGGTTTCAATGTAAACATGATGTCCCGATGGTTTCAATGTAAACATGATGTCCCGATTCCAAACAAGACATTTTAAAACGTTTATCATTTAGGACATGCTCTTATCCAGAAGGACTTACAATTAACGCATTAATCTTAACATAGCTATGTGAGACACATCACAATCGTATCAAGTACATTTTCCCTCAACAAACTATTTATCAGAAAAGTCAGTGCTAGTGGAACAGAGAAGTGTCTCGAAGGCGCCGTGAGAGTTATTTAAGATACTCTTCAAAGAGTTAGGGTTTAAGTCGTTTTCGAAAGATGGGCAATGACTCTGCTGTCCTGACTTCAGGGGGCTTGTTCCACCATTGGGGTACCAGGACAGAGAAGAGCTTTTGACTGGGCTAAAAACAGGAGCTTCCCTCCCGTAAGGGTTGGGAGGGCCAAGAGACCAGAAGTGGTTGAGCGGAGTGCTCGGGTTGGGATGTAGGGTTTGAGCCTGAATGTAAGGAGGTGCAGTTCCCTAGCTGCTCCGTAGACAAGCACCAGGGCTTGAAGATGACGCTTCGACTGGAAGTCAGTGGAGTGTGCGGAGGAGTGGGGTGACATGGGAGAACTTAGGAAGGTTGAACACCAGGTGGGCTGTGGGATTCTGGATAAGTTGCAGGGGTTTGATGGCACAAGGAGGGAGCCCAGCGAACAGAGAGTTGCAGTAGTCCAGACGGGAGATGACAAGTGCCTGGATTAGGACCTGCACTGCTCCCTGTGTGAGGAAAGGTCGTACTCTACGGATGTTGTAGAGCATCAACCTGCAGCAGCGAGTCCCTGCTTTGATGTTTGCAGAGAACAACAGGGTGTAGTCCAGGGTCACACCAAAGTTCTTTGCACTCTGGGAGGGGGACACCATGGAGTTGTCAACCGTGATGGACAGGTCTTGGAGCAGGCAGGCCTTTCCCGGGAGAAGGAGCAGCTCTGTTTTGTCATTTGCTGTAGAGAAAAAAGGAGAGGGCCTAGAAAATGAGCTCTGCGGGACACCAGTAGTGAGAGCACATGGTGCTGACACAGATCCTCTCCACGCTACCTGGTAGAAGCGACCTGCCAGGTAGGATGCAATCCAGGAATGTGCAGAGTCTGAGACGCCCAACCCTGAGAGAGTGGAGAAGAGGATCTGATGGTTCATTGTGTCGAATGTAGCGGACAGATCTAGGAGGATGAGAACAGAGGAGAGAGAGTAAGCTTTGGCAGAGCAGAGAGCCTCTGTGAGAGAGGAGTGCGGTCTCATTTGAGTGAGCTGCCTTGAAGCCTAACTGGTCAAGAACATTGTTCTGAGAGAGATAACGAGAGAGTTGGTCAGAGACAGCACACAAGTGTTTCGGAAAGAAACGGGATACGGGTCTGTCAGAGGGGGTACAGTGTTGGTTTCTTGAGGAGGGGAGCGACTCTGGCCATCTTGAAGTCAGAGGGGATGCAGCAAGTGGTCAGTGATGAGTTGATGAGGGAAGTGAGGAATGGGAGAAGGTCTCCAGAGATGGTCTGGAGAAGGGAGGAGGGGATAGGGTTGAATGGGCAGGTTGTCGAGCAGCCAGACACCACTAGGTGCAGGATTTCATCTGGAGAAAGAGAGAGACAAAAAAGGAAACAATGTAGTGAAAGACCTGGAGGGAAGTTGCAGTGAGATTAGCCACTAGTGAAGATGAGGTCAAGCATATTGCATTCCTTGTGAGTGGACGTGGACTGGAAAGGGTGTAAAGAAATGTAAAGAAAGAGGCGGAACATTTTTTATTGAAGTCAGGCGTCGGGAGGTTAAAGTCGCCAATTACAATGAGTGGTGAGCCATCGTCTGGAAATTAGGTTATCAAGATGTCAAGCTCATTGACTTTCCAAGGTTCCAAGGGCACCTGGTGGGCGATAGATGACAACAATGTTAAGCTAGACTGTACAAGGGCAACATAGGCCGGGATGAACTCAGACTTCTTGACCACAGATCGGCAGTTCCAAACTGTGCAGGGAAACTAGGAATTCCACTTTGGTTGTGCGCGCGGAGTACAATACATTAGAAAAGGTTGCAGCCATGGGGTGGAGAGCGTCTAAAACCTACAGGGAGAAGAGAAAACTGGGATGGGAAACACACATATACTTGCCAAAGCTACAAAATGAGATCATCAGAAAATAACTAGCTAAGATACTCAAGTGAGAGAGTGGTGTGGAGTCTTCCTTTCTTTCCTTCCTCCAAAAACTACGCAGAACAATTCCACCGAACAACTTTGTTTCGGCGACAGTCTTCGTTTGTGTGACAACCCCGCCGCCTGACAATACTGCTGCTCTACATAGAGAATACCGTTTGCCATTCGGGGCGCAGTCAGAGAGATGACTGCATTATAAAAGAGATCATTGTATTATTTTCACTGAGCTAAACACGTTCCTAACCAGCTTGGTGCCTTTATTAATGGATTTATATTCAACTTCAACATGCAAATACATTTAGCGTGGTTCTAATCGTCATTAAGGCTCCTGATTGAGGCTTGTATGTCCATCTCTATCACACTCCAATCTAAAGTACATTCCTGGGGGTCCCATAACATAACAAACCGAGCGACTAAATTGCTTTGGGGAAATGACTGCTGGATCACTGTCTTAGTGTGGACAAACAGATGGGGGAAGAATGGAACAACCTAGGAATCTAGAGGCTACAGGATGACCAGAGCGAGAGAGACTATGGAGTCAGAAGACCCAGAGGCCCACAACAAAACAAACAAATGGAGAGGAACAAAGTGAAGGGCTGTAGAACTTGACCTTGTTCTAAGGCAGACCGTGTGTCTCAAATGGCACCCTATTCCCATATAGTGTACTACTTTTGACCAGGACCCGCTGCACTCAACAGAATTACAAGAGATCGAGATGCATTCTGTCACTAATGAAAGAGTGTCCATATGTGTGGGCAAACTCAATCAAGAGCAGATTAAGTATTTGAAATAAAACAAACACTATTTGAACCCTGGTTTTCTGTATAGTGCAGTACACTCCAGTGTTAGACGACAAACGTTCGTACTATATCACGTGTCACCTAAAATATTTACGTCTATTTAAAAAGGTCAGGAATTGGACCACATCTGCCAACAACAGCATGCTGAATGAGCGAGCACATGGCCCTGTGAGGCAATATAGCGAAAAAGGACATAAAACCTGTACATGGGAAGCATGTTTAACAATGGGTCTGACCCTATATGAACCTGTAGCCTTTACAAAAAAACTATTAGGGCTTATTCCTATTGGGGTGGCAGGTAGCCTAGTGGTTAGAGCGTTGGACTAGTAACCGAAAGGTTTGCAAGATCCAATTAACTTGACAGGGCTTTAAGAATTTTTAAAAGAATAATGGGAAAATATTGTACAATCCAGGTGTGCAAAACTATTAGAGACTCTATAATTGTTGCCAAAGGTGCTACAAAGCATTGACTCAGGTGTGTGAATATGAAATGAGATATTTCTGTATTTTCTAATTTAATACATTTGCTAACCTTTCTAAAAACATGTTTCACTTTGTCATTATGGGGTATTGTGTGTAGAGTGCGAATATTGAATCCATTTTTAATCCTGGCTGTAACACAACAAAATGTGGAATAAGTCAACGGGTATCAATACTTTCTGAATGTGCTGTAACAGTATACAATCCTCATGGATTACTAACTACAGGCTTAGGTAGGTACAACCACAACACCTACTGTATAGCCCTACAGACAATACTTTGTGCACCCTCCCCTTGTGAGGGTCAAATCACTGAGCCTTTTTCTAAAATGTTTTATGAGTTGGAGAACACATTGGGAGGGATCTCAGACCATTCCTCCATACAGGATCTTTCCTTATCCTTGATATCCTTAGTCTGTGTTTATGGACTTTCCCTCTTCACTTCCAGATAACATAACATCCTTTCCTAAACGTTTGGAACATACAATATAGCTCAGTATTTTTATGATTCATTTTAGTATTTTTATCACATCTTTATAAAGGGGGCCAATAATTATGGACCCCACTTTTACATCCCATAAAGATGTTTTAATAAATACAGATGACCAGGAGACAAGCTAGAGAGCAGCTGTCCAGCTAACAGCTTGTAAACAAGAGGAACACCCATTGTGTCATGGTTCTTTTTCTCCCACAAAACCTCATGCCTTATCTATATTAGGACAATTGAAATTTGGTTGTGTTATTGTGTCAAATGTGTTTGTTTGTTGGCCTGAGTACTTTGAGTTAAGTTATTTGAAAACACACACACACCTTGCAGTCTGAAACAACACAACAGCCCTCTCTCTCTCTTTCTGCTTGAGATGCAGCATCCGGGATAATTCTTAGAGACGTTATTTGGACAAACTGACAAATAAAAAAGGGGAAGATAAAAGGGAGGAAATGAGGAAAATACTATGAGCCACAAATTAAACACATGCATGCTTCCCAAATTGCATCCTATTTCTTTTATAGCACATAACTTTTGACCAGGGCCCATAGGAAATTTGGGACACAACCCATGAAAACCAAAATAGAAAACATTCATGATAAAAGCAGCATTGCACTGGGGTGAGCCCTAACTTGTTTTTGGAAAGCTTCCTCTCTCTTGGTATCTATTTCACTCTCTATCCATCTCCCTCTCTCCCAGTCTCTCACCATTACTTAACTTAAAGAGAAAGACAGCCCAGGTCACTTTACCGAGTTTGTCGCCTGCCTAGCTAGCTACATGACATGATGAGCATAGTGCGCGCGCGCGCGCACACACACACACACACACACACACACACACACACACACACACACACACACACACACACACACACACACACACTTTCTCTATTGCTGCCTCTGCCTCTCTTCCTCTTTATCGCTGCCTCTCTCTTCTCTTCCTCTTTATTGCTGCCTCTCCCTCTTCTCTTCCTCTTTATTGCTGCCTCTCCCTCTTCTCTCCCTTTATTGCTTCTCTCCTCTTCCTCTTTATTGCTGCCTCTCCCCTTCTCTTCCTCTTTATTGCTGCCTCTCCCTCTTCTCTTCCTCTTTATTGCTGCCTCTCCCTCTTCTCTTCCTCTTTATTGCTGCCTCTCCCTCTTCTCCTCCTCTTTATTGCTGCCTCTCTCTTCTCTTCCTCTTTATTGCTGCCTCTCCCTCTTCTCCTCCTCTTTATTGCTGCCTCTCCCTCTTCTCCTCCTCTTCCTCTTTATTGCTGCCTCTCTCCTCTCTCTCTCTTTATTGCTGCCTCTCCCTTCTCTCTTCCTCTTTATTGCTGCCTCTCCCTCTTCTCTCCCTCTCCCTCTTCTCTTCCTCTTTATTGCTGCCTCTCCTCTTCTTCTCCTCCTCCTCTTTCTCTATTGCTGCCTCTCCCTCTTCTCCTCCTCTTTCTCTATTGCTGCCTCTCCCTCTTCTCCTCCTCTTTCTCTATTGCTGCCTCTCCCTCTTCTCCTCCTCTTTCTCTATTGCTGCCTCTCCCTCTTCTCCTCCTCTTTCTTTATTGCTGCCTCTCCCTCTTCTCCTCCTCTTTCTTTATTGCTGCCTCTCCCTCTTCACCTCCTCTTTTTCTATCGCTGCCTCTCCCTCTTCTCCTCCTCTTTCTTTATTGCTGCCTCTCCCTCTTCTCCTCCTCTTTCTTTATTGCTGCCTCTCCCTCTTCTCCTCCTCTTTCTCTATTGCTGCCTCTCCCTCTTCTCCTCCTCTTCCTCTTTATTGCTGCCTCTCCCTCTTCTCCTCCTCTTCCTCTTTATTGCTGCCTCTCCCTCTTCTCCTCCTCTTTCTCTATTGCTGCCTCTCCCTCTTCTCCTCCTCTTTCTTATTGCTGCCTCTCCCTCTTCTCCTCCTCTTCCTCTTTATTGCTGCCTCTCCCTCTTCTCCTCCTCTTTCTTTATTGCTGCCTCTCCCTCTTCTCTCCTCTTTCTCTATTGCTGCCTCTCTCTCTTCTCCTCCTCTTTCGCTGCCTCTCTCTCTTCTCCTCCTCTTTCGCTGCCCTCTCTCTCTTCTCCTCCTCTTTCGCTGCCTCTCCCTCTTCTCCTCTTTCTCTGCCTCTCCCTCTTCTCCTCCGCTTTCTCTATCGCTGCCTCTCCCTCTTCTCCTTCTCTTTTTCTATCGCTGCCTCTCCCTCTTCACCTCCTCTTTCTCTATCGCTGCCTCTCCCTCTTCTCCTCCTCTTTCTCTCATTCTGTGCTTGAAGGCAGCACAACTTCCAAGCAGCACAGCACACATTTTTTGACCAACGCCAAGATGTTTTTTTCCATGTACTGTATCCACATTTTAGCCCTTTTTCCCCTTCCCCCCCCACTGCTTTTGTTTTTGACACAACCCTTGGCATCGGCAGACAACAGAGAATAAAAAATACTTTGTGAGCTAAACAAGTCTAAATCGGCATGTGTTTGTGACAACTTTGTTAAACAACACCAAACCCAACCAAATACTAACAGTGTGAAGCTTGCCCTTTAGCCAACCTAGCCCGGAGTGTGGACCTCTGACAAACTAAACTCAATAATAACTCAAAGGGTAACAGGCCGTGAAGTTATCACTACTCGGTGGTGTGGCAGACCTGGGGTTCAAATCGAATTGATACTTTTAAAATATTTGAACTAGCACTTGATTGAGCTTGCCTGGCTCCAATGGAACCATTGGGATAGTCCCAAAAGTGCACACCCCGTCCATGTGGCATGCACTCTAAACAGGCTCCAAAGTATATTCAGCTGAAATATTAAGGATAATCTCCCATCAGCATGGGCTGCAATTAGGAGAGATGTTGACATTGTTTGTATCCCTCAATCTTACCTGCAAAAGACAAACAACGCTTCTAATCGCTGATACCCAACAGTTGTTTGGTTATCACTTGTGACATCCACTATCCACAGCAACATCATCTCTCACAGTATGCCTAGCACTAGGAGGTGTTATTTCTGACCATGTGAACTGAGCCTGTTACTCTGGACCCAGGTTACTCAGGCTCCCAGCTTGATTAGAAGTAAGGCCTAGTTGTAGGATATAACCAGGATCTAGACCCTAGAGTTTATCCTGGTTAGGTCATGTGGTCAGAAGAACTCCTGGTCCATAGGGTATTAAAACGCCTGAAAAATCAAATCCAACGTTTGGGGTAGGCCTACATCAGCTCGGACCTGTCCTCTCTGCCAGGGAAGAGAGTGTAGTCATTGCAGCCTGTTGCATTCCCTCCTCCTCCTATTCCTCCTCTCCAGATGATATTTTACCTACTCAATCTCCTCGGAGAGATCCGCCTCCGCTGCTTTGTAAATAGTGTTCGGGTGATAATAACAGGGAAGGACACCATAATTATAATGTCAGACTGTGTACCGACATGCACTGCATCGCATGGCAGGGCGGGGTAGACAGTAAATCAAGACCCCAGCCGGTTAGTCAGACATTATTATACAGACAGTAAAGAAGACCTTTACAGAGGACAGATTGAAATAGACATCACTATAAGAGATCATTTTTAAATCATTCATTTATTACTGTGCAAAACTTTGTCATTACCAGTTATTAGCCTTCCATCAAGTTGATGTGTGTCGGAGGGTTGGTAGGGGAAGGGTTTCTAATCATGGCTGGATGGTTTTCCTAGCTCCCATGGTGTGTCTTCTCTCTCTCTCTCTGCCGGGTCCTGTGCCTTCACCTTTAAGAAATGTGGTGGCAGCAGCCCCGGTGTGATGACGAGCGCTAAGGTGGTTTGACCTGTCAGCTCTGTTATTTAACCGCTGGCTGTACCCGTTTCTTCCAGCCAGCCACATGGCCTCTGTCCTGCCCCTGTGTGTCCTCCTGCCAACACGCACAGGAGGTTTCATCACCCCTATTTAAATAGGGCCCTTCGGACTTGACTGTGTGCCAACGCGTGTGCGTCTCTCTCCCTCTCCCTCCCTCCCTCCCTGAGGCCTATTGTCTTGCCATTCATCCACCGCCATCACCTCATGTTTCAGAATGATAATGCACGGCCCCATGTCGCAAGAATCTGTACACAATTCCTGGTAGCCTTGTCACCCATTGAGCATTTTGGGATGATCTGGATCGACATGTATGACAGCACGTTCCAGTTCCCACCAAAATCCGGAAACTTTGCACAGCCACTGAAGAGGAGTTGGGCAACATTCCACAGTTCACAATCAACAGTCTGATCAAATCTGTGAAGGAGATGTGTCACGCTGCATGAGGCAAATGGTGGTCACACCAGATACTGACAGTTTTTTTTCTTCAAGGTATCTATAACCAACAGATGCATATCTGTATTCCCAGTCATGTGAAATCCATAGATTAGGGCCTAATGAATGTATTTCAACTGACTGACTTCCTTATATGAACTGTAACTCAGTCAAATCTTTGAAATTGTTGCATAATTTTGATGTTATCATTGTTTTTACTGAATATTGTTTTGGATCATTTGATTAGTCAAATAGTCAAGAAATCTCTAACCAATTCGCATAACATCCTGTCACTCTGTTAAACCTAATGGGGAACAGAGAATGCATTGCTATTTGTATTCCTTTCTGCGTGAGATATTCTTTAGAGGGTAACCTCTTAGCGACCTCGACTTAAAAGCAGTTGATAACCACTGGGCACACACTGGTTGAATAAACTCAAACTTTGTCACATGAGTCAAATACAACAAGTGTGGACTACCGTGAAATGCTTACTTACAAGCCCTTAACCAACATTGCAGTTCATTTCAATGAAATTACGTTGAACCAATGTGGAATAGACGTTGAATTGGTATCTGTACCTAGTGGGTAATGTCTCTATCCAGATCTGTATTTCAATCTCTGTGGGAGAATTTCTTGGTTGTATGACTTCTTTCCAACTCTAAATCAAACGCTGACATGCTTTCCTGTGTAGGAAGTCAGATGAGTTGAAGCAGAGAGATGTGTGGCATGGGGACGTAACAGGAGAGAATAACATTAAGGCCTACAGACTAATAACCTGTTTTGTTTCTGTGTGGGTAAGAAATGGACTGGGGTTTGACCCTCCCGGGTTTAACGTTGGACATGTGTGTTCTCTAAGCTTGTTTTTCTATTAAGTAACCACAACATCTGTGATAATGTTTGAAAGCATCAGCTCTTTCAAGGCCAATCAGTAAAAATAACAAAAAGCCGTTCAGGCTCTTGACTGGCTCGACCTGGTAGTTTCTTAGGCTGTTGATTGGCCCACAGGCCATTCAGTTGGACTGGTCAGGGCACTGGATGATTTTCTCCTGGGCTCACACTGCTAGTTCACTCCTTGAGATCGCCAGTTCACAGCTCAGACCGTAGCGAGGAAATTTGCCATAGACATTTCACAATGACTGTGTGTATATCGCCAGATCCCAGGCTGTTAGCCTGTTAGTGAGGGCTGTGGAGTCTGGGGCTGCGTCCCAAATGGTACCCAATAGGGCACTACGTTTAAACAGAGCCCTATAGGCCCTGGTCAAAAGTATTTCACTACATAGGGAATAGCCTGCGTGGAGCCATGGTAAGGTGCTAGCTAGCATTAAACATATCTTATAAAAAACAATCAATCTTAACATAATCACTAGTTAACTACACATGGTTGATGATATTACTAGTTTATCCAGCTTGTCCTGCGTTGCATATAATCGATGCGGTGCCTGTTAATTTATCATTGAATCACAGCCTACTTCGCCAAACAGGTGATTTAACAAGCGCATTCGAGAAAAAAGTACTGTTGTAGCACCAATGTGTACCTAATCATAAACACCAACGCCTATCTTAAAATCAATACACAAGTATATATTTTTAAACCTGCATATTTAGTTAATATTGCCTGCTAACATCAATTTATTTTACCTAGGGAAATTGTGTTACTTCTCTTGCGTTCTGTGCAACAGAGTCCGTGTATATGCAGCAGTTTGGGCCGCCTGGCTCGTTGCGAACTGTGTGAAGACCATTTCTTCCTAACAAAGACAGCTATCTTCGCCAAACGGTGGATGATTTAACAAAAGCGCATTTGCGAAAAAAGCACAATCGATGCACGAATGTACCTAACCATAAACATCAATGCCTTTCTTAAAATCAATACAATGAAGTATATATTTTTAAACCTGCATATTTAGTTAAAAGAAGTCTAGGTTAGCAGGCAATATTAACTAGAGAAATTGTGTCACTTCTCTTGCGTTCATTGCATGCAGAGTCACAGGGTATATGCAACATTTTGGGCAGCCTGGCTCGTTGCGTACTAATTTGCCAGAATTGTACGTATTTATGACATAACATTGAAGGTTGTGTAATGTAACAGCAATATTTAGACTTATGGATGCCATCCGTTAGATAAAATATGGAACGCTTCCATATTTCACAGAAAGAATAAACATTTTGTTTTCGAAATGATAGTTTCCGGGTTTGACCATATTAATGACCTAAGGCTTGTATTTATGTGTGTTATTATGTTACAATTAAGTCTATGATTTGATATTTGATAGAGCTGACTGAGCGGTGGTAGGCAGCAGCAGCAGGCTCGTAAGCATTTTGCCAAGAGCTCTTAGCTGTGCTTCAAGCATTGAGCTGTTTATGACTTCAAGCCTATCAACTCCCAAGATTAGGCTGGTGTAACTGATGTCAAATGGCTAGCTAGTTAGCGGGGTGCGAACTAATAGCGTTTCAATCAGTGACGTAACTCGCTCTGAGACCTTGAAGTAGTTGTTCCCCTTGCTCTGCAAGGGCCGCGGCTTTTGTGGAGCGATGGGTAACGATGCTTCGAGGGTGGCTGTTGTCGATGTGTTCCTGGTTCGAGCCAAGGTAGGGGCGAGGAGAGGGACGGAAGCTATACTGTTACACTAAAGTGCCTATAAGAACATCCAATAGTCAAAGGTATATGAAATACAAATGGTATAGAGAGAAATAGTCCTATAATTCCTATAATAACTACAACCTAAAACTTCTTACCTGTGAATGTTGAAGACTCATGTTAAAAGGAACCACCAGCTTTCATATGTTCTCATGTTCTGAGCAAGGAACTTAAATGTTAGCTTTCTTACATGGGACATATTGCACTTTTACTTTCTTCTCCAACACTTTGTTTTTGCATTATTTAAACCAAATTTAACATGTTTCATTATTTATTTGAGGATAAATAGATTTTATTGATGTATTATATTAAGTTAAAATACAAGTGTTCATTCAGTATTGTTGTAATTGTCATTATTACAAATAAATGTACAATTTAAAATGTAAATAAATAAATAAGTCAGATTAATCGGTATCAGCTTTTTTTGGTCCTCCAATAATCGGTATCGGCGTTGAAAAATCAGAGTCGGTCTACCTCTAATAGGGAATAAGGTGCCATTCGGCACACAGACAGTCTCTGAGCAGCAGGTTGTGAAGTAGGTGGGAGCTCTAGTGACTCCCCATCCCGCATGAGGGAGCGTAATCATCGACTGACACTAATTAGCATAACGCAACGGACATAAAATATTCCTAGAAAATATTCCTATTCATGAAAATCACAAGTGAAATATATTGAGACACAGTTTAGCCTTTTGTTAATCACCCTGTCATCTCAGATTTTCAAAATATGCTTTACAAAGCTAGACAAGCATTTGTGTAAGTTTATCGATAGCCTAGCATAGCATTTTGTCCAGCTAGCAGCAGGTAACTTGGTCACGGAAATCAGAAAAGCAATAAAATTAAATTGTTTACCTTTGATGAGCTTCGGATGTTTTCACTCACGAGACTCTCAGTTAGATAGCCAATGTTCCTTTTTTCCAAAATAATTATTTTTGTAGGCGAAATAGCTCCTTGTTTTTCACGTTTGGCTGAGAAATCGCCCGGAAATTGCAGTCACGAAAACGCTGAAAAATATTCCAAATTAGCTCCATAGTATCGACAGAAACATGGCAAACATTGTTTATAATCAATCCTCAAGGTGTTTTTCAAATATCTATTCAATAATATATCCACTGGGACAATTGTTTTTTCAGTAGGACCGATTGGAATAATGGCGACCTCTGTATTTTACGCGAGAATCACTCTGGGAGCCATCAGGTGACCAGTTGCGCAATGTAGCCGCTTACGGGTATTCTTCAACATAAATGCGTAAAACTACGTCACAATGCTGTAGACACCTTGGGGAATACGGAGAAAAACTCATCTGGTTGATAGCCCATTCACTGCTCAATAGGGACGCATTGGAACGCAGCGCTTTCAAAACATGAGGCACTTCCGGATTGGATTTTTCTCAGGCTTTCGCCTGCAATATCAGTTCTGTTATACTCACAGACAATATTTTTACAGTTTTGGAAACTTTAGAGTGTTTTCTATCCTAAGCTGTCAATTATATGCATATTCTAGCGTCTTGTCCTGACAAAATATCCCGTTTAATACGGAAACGTTATTTTTCCAAAAATGAAAATACTGCCCCCTAGTCACAAAAGGTTAAATAACTCTACGTACAGTATGTGGGAATGAATAGGAAACCCAGTCAGTAAGAGTTAACAATGATAAAGACTCACTTAAGCCACCTTTTCAATGCTCTCTGGATAGCCATTCAACCGTCTTCAACTGTATTTGATTGGGCTATTATCAGTAGACATTTTTATGATTAGCTGAAGAAAATCGGCAGGTAGTCTAGTGGTTAGAACGTTGGACTAGTAACCGAAAGGTTGCAAGATTGTCACCTTGTCAATCTGTCGTTCTGCCCCTGAACAAGGCAGCTAACCCACTGTTCCTAGGCCATAATTGAAAGTAATAATTGGTTCTTAACTGACTTTCCTAGTTAAATAAAAAGGTTAAAAATACTTATTTTCCACCATAATTTGCAAATAAATTCATTAAAAATCCTACAATGTGATTTTCTGGATTTTTTTTCTCAATTTGTTTGTCATAGTTGAAGTGTACCTATGATGAAAATTACAGGCCTCTCATATTTTTAAGTGGGAGAACTTGCACAATTGGTGGCTGACTAAATACTTTTTTGCCCCACTGTATACTACTAGTCCTGATGTTTATTTGGTTTCCTGTTGTCAATGATGGAGAAACTAACAGCTCTCAAGACACACACAGACAAATTAATACCTCTGAATATGGCCACAGTACACACACCGCGGGGAGCCTAGCAGAGAGAGTGGGTTTGACAGGACCTCCGTGGGCAAAACAGTCTGTGGCATAACAGTACTGTGTCCTGGACTGACTGTGTGTGACTGGGAACTCAACTGGGCCAGATTAAAATTGAACCCCTGTCTGTCTGTCTGTCTGGAAACTCAACTGGGCCAGATTAAAATTGAACCCCTGTCTGTCTGTCTGGAAACTCAACTGGGACAGATTAAAATGGTCTGTCTGTCTGTCTGTGTCTAGGACTGATGGGTGCACTTTACATCCGCCTCTGCTGTGGCCTAAATGACCCTAATTGGATGGATGCAGTCACTAAAACGAAATACCTTTTTGTTCCTATCTAGAGTAACCCGTTAGACATGCATACGTTTCAGTGATCCGGGATGTAGACTAGCTATTGTTTATGCACCTTTCTAAGAGTTCCTTCGTGGGAAGATAGCAGACAGTGCATCCATCTCACAACTGATTGTGTAAGCAAGGTCACCCTGCGTTCCACATTGTCAGATCTATGATTACTTTTTCCCTATGTAATCTACCATTCATTTGGCAGGACGACAGTACAGAACACCATGGCCCAAAGAAAACCTGAGGAAATCCATCTAAACCCTGTATCAACAGAGAGTCTGTAAAGAGAGTCTGTAAAGAAACACCAAGACTGGTTCAGCAAGGCAAAGCAAGGCAAACACTTCCAGGGACTGCCGGGGGCCATGAGGCCTGAACAGTATTTAGAGAGACTTATTTATTGATACGTATTTATTTTCCTAAAGAGTTTAGCTGAGAACTAATCCTCTCCCCAACGAACACAGTCAACAAGTGCAAAGTGGTATGTGATTACAATATTACTGGTGTGAGGTTGGAGCGGGGTTGTAGGGGGGGGACTAAGATGTGTGAGGTGTGATGGGAGAGAAAACCTAAACCCCTCGGTTGAATAAACTGTGAAAGGAGCTAGCTGGTCCCTGGCAGAGGAGAAGACCGTAGAGGAAGGAGAGAATAAGAAGAGAGGGGAAGAGCAGAAGGGAGAGGAGGAGGGGGGAGAAGACAGAAGAGAGGAAAGAGAACTGGGTAATATGAAGATGGCATACAACAGTCCCAGACTTCTTATGTAAGAGCTCTGTAGCCTCAGCGGCACTCTGTGTGTGTGTGTGTACCTGTCCCCCAGTCCCTAAAGTTTGAGTGTCTGCCACCTAAAGCTATGTGCTATCCTGTCACTGATTCACAGGAATCACACTTCTGTTTCTCAAATCACTCCCAAGTTTCCCCCAGTCAACTGGAATAATTGTAAGAAAGCAGGACATTCTGGAGCAAATGCATAATCCCATGTGCTCAATATGTAGTCGCCCACTACCTTTAAGCTCTTCCACATATTATTAGAATAATAGAAATGGTAAGAAGAGCGCTCAACCAGCGTGAGTCGAGGTGCAACCAAACAATGTGATCATCATGGAAAAGGCGCAGTGCTCCCTCATCATTAAAATCCAGAAGGTAAAAAATACATTTTTTCTCCTAGGTGAAAAATGTTGATGCAAAATAAAACCAGAGACCAGCTTTTTGATGGGTACCCCCTCCCACACACACACACTGCAGCCAAGACTAGCTATGATATAGGTTGCTTTGGTGCAACCCTCCCTAACCCTACTCACTCTCCTTGACCTGGCTGAGTAAGGGGGTGATTTGTGTATTGTGTGTGTGTGTATGAGTGAGTGCACCTAAAATATGTTTTTTTTACTAAAAAGTAAAAACGAAGTCCGTATGTCCAGCCCTGTGTGTGTGTGTGTGTCCCTCGCCGGCCCATGCTCCATAAAGCGCATAAACACAGTTTAGCAGGCCAGACCTGGGTTGAACGAGGATTTGTTTTCTTTCAGATACTTAATCATGCATGATTGAGCTTGCATGGCGCAACAGAAACAACAGAATAGATCCCAAAAGTGCACACTCCGCCTATCTGGTACTCCAGGCAAGCTCAATGTAACACTCTAAATACACTGCTCAAAAAAATAAAGGGAACACTTAAACAACACAATGTAACTCCAAGTCAATCACACCTCTGTGAAATCAAACTGTCCACTTAGGAAGCAACACTGATTGACAATACATTTCACATGCTGTTGTGCAAATGGGATAGACAACAGGAGGAAATTATATGCAATTAGCAAGACACCCCCAATAAAGGAGTGGTTCTGCAGGTGGTGACCACAGACCACTTCTCAGTTCCTATGCTTCCTGGCTGATGTTTTGGTCACTTTTGAATGCTGGCGGTGCTTTCACTCTAGTGGTAGCATGAGATGGAGTCTACAACCCACACAAGTGGCAAAGGTAGTGCAGCTCATCCAGGATGGCACATCAATGCGAGCTGTGGCAAGAAGGTTTGCTGTGTCTGTCAGCGTAGTGTCCAGAGCATGGAGGCGCTACCAGGAGACAGGCCAGTACATCAGGAGACGTGGAGGAGGCCGTAGGAGGGCAACAACCCAGCAGCAGGACCGCTACCTCCGCCTTTGTGCAAGGAGGAGCAGGAGGAGCACTGCCAGAGCCCTGCAAAATGACCTCCAGCAGGCCACAAATGTGCATGTGTCTGCTCAAACGGTCAGAAACAGACTCCATGAGGGTGGTATGAGGGCCAGAGGTCCACAGTTGGGAGTTGTGCTTACAGCCCAACACCGTGCAGGACGTTTGGCATTTGCCAGAGAACACCAAGATTGGCAAATTCACCACTGGCGCCCTGTGCTTTTCACAGATGAAAGCAGGTTCACACTGAGCACGTGACAGACGTGACAGAGTCTGGGGACGCCGTGGAGAACGTTCTGCTGCCTGCAACATCCTCCAGCATGACCGGTTTGGCGGTGGGTCAGTCATGGTGTGGGGTGGCATTTCTTTGGGGGGCCACACAGCCCTCCATGTGCACGCCAGAGGTAGCCGGACTGCCATTAGGTACCGAGATGAGATCCTCAGATCCCTTGTGAGACCATATGCTGGTGCGGTTGGCCCTGGGTTCCTCCTAATGCAAGACAATGCTAGATCTCATGTGGCTGGAGTGTGTCAGCAATTCCTGCAAGAGGAAGGCATTGATGCTATGGACTGGCCCGCCCGTTCCCCAGACCTGAATCCAATTGAGCACATCTGGGACATCATGTCTCGCTCCATCCACCAACGCCACGTTGCACCACAGACTGTCCAGGAGTTGGCGGATGCTTTAGTCCAGGTCTGGGAGGAGATCCCTCAGGAGACCATCTGCCACCTCATCAGGAGCATGCACAGGCATTGTAGGGAGGTCATACAGGCATGTGGAGGTCACACACACTACTGAGCCTCATTTTGACTTGTTTTAAGGACATTACATCAAAGTTGGATCAGCCTGTAGTGTGGTTTTCCACTTTAATTTTGAGTGTGACTCCAAATCCAGACCTCCATGGGCTGATAAATTTGATTTCCATTGATAATTTTTGTGTGATTTTGTTGTCAACACATTCAACTATGTAAAGAAAAAAGTATTTAATAAGAATATTTCATTCATTCAGATCTAGGATGTGTTATTTTAGTGTTCCCTTTATTTGTTTGAGCAGTGTATTAAAGAAAACGTAGTATTTGAACCCAGGTGGAGGCAGCCCACTGCCTCCCCGGCTGTTCAGTTGACTGAGTCCTCACTGCAGAGGTAGCATCAGTCCAGGCTGCATTGTACAAGGAGCATGCTTTTTTTGTGGGGGGGGAGCCTTTACTTCCACAGGGAGTCATGCTGAGACCACGCACACTGGGCACAGATGTCAATTCAGAATCTATTCCAAGTTGGTTCAATGTCATTTCATTGAAATTATGCAGTAACAACGTTGATTCAACCAGTGTGACCAGTGGGAGGTCTCTTTCACAGACGAGCCCAGTATACACATCAATACATGTAAGGCCTGGACACACACAGCGCATAAATGTATGCACGTACACACGCATGTAAACACACACTTCAGATAAGAGACTAAACCCGGTCATAACCACACACTCATATGGCTCACTCTATAGGAAAGGACTTACCTGTTAGTAGAGGGAGAGTAGAGGAAAGGAGGGGTCCATTCACATGAAAAGATATAGAGAAAAATAATATTAGTTACAATGCAACTACAAGGCTTATCTAATACTGTACATGTAGTCTCTCTCTCTCTTATTAAGTAGATAACAGTATGGCGCTAAGCCAGGGGGATGGCGCTAAGCCAGGGGGATGGCGCTAAGCCAGGGGGATGGCGCTAAACCAGGGGGATGGCGCTAAGCCAAGGGGACAGAGTTCTTTTAAAACTTGCACAACTTGGATTATAGTCAAATACTCCAAACTCAATTATTTATTTCTAGGATGTTGAAAAAAATGGCAACCTATTGCCTACATAGTGCACTACTTTTGAACAGGGACCATAGGACTCTGATCAAAAGTAGTGCATTATGTAAGGAATAGGGTGCCATTTGGGACGCAGACAAAGTAACCATTCCAGTTTAAGTGGTATGGATTTGAGAGAAACACCCTTAGTTTCTATATAAAGTTCCAGTTCAGTATGTTCAAACCTGTATGTTCACCACTTAGCCTACACAGGCTCTAACTTTATGTACTTTAAAACACCTTTTTGTAAAGAGCCAGCGAGCCACACCAGTCAGCTATTAATGTATTATAGTGGTGTTTTAACTTTCTGCTTGACCTTTGTCAGTTGAATAAGAGGGGTTAGACTGTAGTAGGGCTGACCCCATTTAGTCAACTGGTCGATAGACTGTTGGTCGACCGAGATTTCTTTAGTCAAGCAATATCAAAGTAAATGTTTTTTTTCCATGGTGTGTAGCCTATACACCAGTCTGATTCGCACCTGTCTGAGTGGACTAATCTATTGTTGAGGCCGTTGGGATGGCAATGTCCATCACTCTAAGACACTGAAATTGTATATGGTTATATTACATAAGAACAATGGTGCAACACTAATACAAATTATATTATAACAAATGCTCTTTCTCGCTTTCTTGTGGTCGCTGTCCGCAGTTCTGAAACACATCAATGCGCTGTTAAATTGGCCCCTTTTCCTAGACATATGTATAATAGGAAAGTTAACCAGCCTATGGGTGTTGAGAACAATGCAGTGGAGGCAGCATTGGAATTATAAGATGAGAAAATGGCCTTTGCCTTAATTAAGAAAGAAAAGTGAGGAGGGAGTAAACCCCAACTGAATTAGGTCTATAAATCAATAGCTTAACTGTTAAATGTGCCTGGCTTTATAAATCATCCATATACAGTACCAGTCAGAAGTTTGGACACACCTTCTCATTCAAGGGTTTTTCTTTATTTTTACTATATTCTACAATGTAGAATAATAGTGAAGACATCAAAATGATGAAATAACACATATGGAATCATGTAGTAACCAAAAGTGTTAAACATATCAAAATATATTTTATATTCTTCAAAGTAGCCACCCTTTGCCTTGATGACAGCTTTACATACTCTTAACATTCTCTCAACCAGCTTCATGAGAAAAGATTTTCCAACAGTCTTGAAGGAGTTCCCACATATGCTGAGCACTTGTTGGCTGCTTTTCCTTCACTCTGCAGTCCAGCTCATCCCAAACCACCTCAATTGGGTTGAGGTTGGGTGATTGTGGAGGCCAGGTCATCAAAATAAAGAAAAACCCTGGAATAAGTAGGTGTGTCCAAACTTTTGACTTGTAGAGAAATAAGATCCTGCTTCTGTTGCCTGTTTGAGTGTTTGTTTAATAGCCTACTGATTCCGCACCTAGCCTCAAGCAACTACAACATGCCGGAAAACAATTTCACAAATTCAGCTGTTTTTAAATCTTTGCTATGCTGTAAAAAGGCTTCACACTTTTTCATTAGAACAGCCTCTGGTATTATTTATACTGCCAAATTGTCAGAAAAATAACATAACTATAACAATAATAATAACCCTCCTTTTTCTTGATCTCCTTATTAGTATTATTAGCATAATTATGAATATCATTAAATAATAATTAATGTCATTGTCATTAGTAGACTTAGTATAGCAGCCTTGTATAACCACCATTGAGCTGTAGGCCTAAGAGCGCATCCTGTTTAATCTTAATACCATAACATACGGAGGCCTGTATTTCAATACTTATATAGGCTACTGTATCAATCAATCATTCATTTGGTCATGTCATCACACAGCATGCTAGTCATTCATGATTTGAAATGCAATCAAGCATTTTTATAAAATAACAAAGCGACCCTTGAATAATTAGCGTAAACCATACAAAAACCATTCCATTTCGGAAATTGCCTTCACAAATGAATGCGACTGTTTTTAGTCTTTGCTGTAAAATAAAGGCTTAGCAAAAAAACGGTCAGAAAATGTATTTTGTAATCTAACCGCAGCTGTTTAGCACACATAATATGCACGCAGAGCTTACTCCATAGATTATTTATCTCCAGTAATTTACACAACTGGTCAAATGTATTCCACACATCGGACTTCCCCTTTAGCCCCAGCGTAACTAGTAAACATTCTCCCGTTTCAAACTTTTTTGTCACATCCATTTTGCTGTCACGTGTTACGGTGTTCAGAGTTTGTTCTAACCAATTTATTGATGTGATTATCATATGCTATAGGTCAGACCCTATGGATCACGTGGAGGTGATGCATGCATGTGTCCCGTAAAGAGAGCAAGTGTTGAGGGAATAGGGAATGTTTTTCCTAAACAAATGAGGAATTCCGGTAACAGAGCTTTTCAGTCAGAAATGGCTGTAATTATGTTATTGCTTCACCAACGCGAACAGCGTGATAAACACTGTTGATGTTCTGTGGCGGTCGCTGCAGCAGGGAGGTGAGAAAGACAATGGGTGCCAGTCACACAGACTCTAGTTGTCATTTGTTTTTAACAAAGCGCAGCAAGTCTGACCCCTGCACAATCAAATCAATTGCGGTCGTACTCCCTCTTAATTATTTAATCAAACAGTGAGCTTAAAACATCAGACAAGCTCAGTGAATATATTTGATTAAAACACATAGGATGTGTCTATATGGAAAAATACATGTTTAAAATTTAAACCAATCGATTGGTCTAAGAACAAATTACTCTTGGTCAACCAAGTTTTGTTTTTAGTCGGTGACAGCCCAGTAGAGGAAGGTGTGTTTGAAGCTGTGGCACAGTCAGACAAACAGACACAGACAGACAGACAGCTACTCAGCTCAATGAGACAGAGAGCACCAGACTAAAGAGAGTGTCATGGCCAGACACTCATTCTGTGAAAAGAGAGAGGTCCCCTTCTAATCATCAAAAACAGACACCTAGAGAGAGAGAGAGAAAAAGAGAAATGGAGGGAAAGAGAGAAGGAGAAAGAGAGAAGGACAGGGGGAGAAAGAGAGATGAGACAGAGAGCGAGAGAGAGAGTGAGGCAGGGGAACAAAGCTCTGTGAGGTTGGATGGAATACGTGTCAGTTGAAATATGGACGTCTTTGCTGGGAGAGGTATAAGAATGGGCCTGCATTGACTTTTCTTTCAACCCAGCTCTCTTCCCTTCTCCTCCCTCTCTCGTTTTCCATCCCTCATTCTTTCTCGCTCATTTTCAAATCTCTGCCTGAAACTAAATCACTTTTAATCTCTCCATTTTTTACCGCCCTTACATCATAAAACACCCATGAGACAGTCAACAGAGGAGGCCAGAGGACACAGAACTGACCCTAACTAGAAGCTGAAAAAACAGACTACAACAGAATGGGAACTCCCATTCTGAGGGAAAACTGTGCAGGGAGAAAAACAGTAAACCAAAACGGCATGACAAGAGCAGCCATCAAAATATGACAAAGCATTTTTGTGAAAACCGCAGACCTCTTTAAATATTCACACGGGTTCCCTTTAGAAAAAACCTCAGTCAGCCAATCAGACAGCCTCAGCTCCAGCTTTGTTCCTCTGGAATCACTGTGCATGGATGCCAAACCAGTCAGCCACTACGGAATTTTGACAGGACACTGGAGGACATTACAGACTATCACATGCATACTTCAAACGTTTGGACACACCTACTCCTTCAAGGGTTTATCTTCATTTTTTTTTTTTTTTACAATTTCCTACATTGTAGAATAATTGTGGAGACATCAAAACTATGAAATATCACATATGGAATTTATACATTCTATAGAATGGCACCGGAGAGGATGGCTGCCAATTTATTGGCTCTTAACCAACAGTGCTATTTTGTTTGTTTTTTTGCATTGTTTGTAACTTATTTTGTACATAATGTTGCTGCTACCGTTTCTTATGACCGAAAGAGCTTCTGGACATCAGAACAGCGATTACTCACCTTGAACTGGACAAATAATTTTTCTTTAATAAGTCGGACGAGACGGATTTACTCCAAACCGGCCCTCATCCCCCATTAATAACATACAGCTGGCGGGTTATACACTCTATCGGCAGAATAGAATAGCAGCCTCTGGTAAGACAAGGGGTAGCAGTCTATGTATATTTGTAAACAACAGCTGGTGCCCGATATCTAAGAAAGTCTCAAGGTTTTGCTCGCCAGGGGTAGAGTATCTTATGATAAGCTGTAGATCACACTATCTACCTAGAGAGTTTTCATCTGTATTTTTCATAGCTGTCTACATACCACCACAGACCGATGCTGGCATTAAGACCGCACTCAATGAGCTGTATACCATCATAAGCAAACAGGAAAACACTCATCCAGAGGCGGCGCTCCTAATGGCCGGGGATCTTAATGCAGGGAAACTTAAATCAGTTTTACATCATTTCTATCAGCATGTTAAATATGCAACCAGGCGGAGAAAAAAAGAACTCTAGACCACCTGCACTCCACAAACAGAGACACGTACAAAGCTTGCTCTCCATTTGGCAAATCTGACCATAATTCTATCCTCCTGATTCCTGCTTACAAGCAAAACTTAAAGCAGGAAGCACCAGGGTCAATAAAAAAAAGTGGTCAGATGAAGCAGATGCTAAACTAAAGGACTGTTTTGCTAGCACAGACTGGAATACAGTGCCTTGCGAAAGTATTCGGCCCCCTTGAACTTTGCGACCTTTTGCCACATTTCAGGCTTCAAACATAAAGATATAAAACTGTATTTTTTTGTGAAGAATCAACAACAAGTGGGACACAATCATGAAGTGGAACGACATTTATTGGATATTTCAAACTTTTTTAACAAATCAAAAACTGAAAAATTGGGCGTGCAAAATTATTCAGCCCCTTTACTTTCAGTGCAGCAAACTCTCTCCAGAAGTTCAGTGAGGATCTCTGAATGATCCAATGTTGACCTAAATGACTAATGATGATAAATACAATCCACCTGTGTGTAATCAAGTCTCCGTATAAATGCACCTGCACTGTGATAGTCTCAGAGGTCCGTTAAAAGCGCAGAGAGCATCATGAAGAACAAGGAACACACCAGGCAGGTCCGAGATACTGTTGTGAAGAAGTTTAAAGCCGGATTTGGATACAAAAAGATTTCCCAAGCTTTAAACATCCCAAGGAGCACTGTGCAAGCGATAATATTGAAATGGAAGGAGTATCAGACCACTGCAAATCTACCAAGAACTGGCCGTCCCTCTAAACTTTCAGCTCATACAAGGAGAAGACTGATCAGAGATGCAGCCAAGAGGACCATGATCACTCTGGATGAACTGCAGAGATCTACAGCTGAGGTTGGAGACTCAGTCCATAGGACAACAATCAGTTGTATATTGCACAAATCTGGCAATATATTCCAAATTATGGAAGAGTGGCAAGAAGAAAGCGATTTCTTAAAGATATCCATAAAAAGTGTAATTTAAAGTTTGCCACAAGCCACCTGGGAGACACACCAAACATGTGGAAGAAGGTGCTCTGGTCAGATGAAACCAAAATTGAACTTTTTGGCAACAATGCAAAACGTTATGTTTGGCGTAAAAGCAACACAGCACATCACCCTGAACACACCATCCCCACTGTCAAACATGGTGGTGGCAGCATCATGGTTTGGGCCTGCTTTTCTTCAGCAGGGACAGGGAAGATGGTTAAAATTGATGGGAAGATGGATGGAGCCAAATACAGGACCATTCTGGAAGAAAACCTGATGGAGTCTGCAAAAGACCTGAGACTGGGACGGAGATTTGTCTTCCAACAAGACAATGATCCAAAACATAAAGCAAAATCTACAATGGAATGGTTCAAAAATAAAACATATCCAGGTGTTAGAATGGCCAAGTCAAAGTCCAGACCTGAATCCAATCGAGAATCTGTGGAAAGAACTGAAAACTGCTGTTCACAAATGCTCTCCATCCAACCTCACTGAGCTCGAGCTGTTTTGCAAGGAGGAATGGGAAAAGATTTCAGTCTCTCGATGTGCAAAACTGATAGAGACATACCCCAAGTGACTTACAGCTGTAATCGCAGCAAAAGGTGGCGCTACAAAGTATTAACTTAAGGGGGCTGAATAATTTTGCACGCCCAATTTTTCAGTTTTTGATTCGTTAAAAAAGTTTGAAATATCCAATAAATGTCGTTCCACTTCATGATTGTGTCCCACTTGTTGTTGATTCTTCACAAAAAAATACAGTTTTATATCTTTATGTTTGAAGCCTGACATGTGGCAAAAGGTCGCAAAGTTCAAAGGGGCCGAATACTTTCGCAAGGCACTGTATGTTCCGGGATTCTTCTGATAGCATTGAGGAGTACACAACATATGTCACTGGCTTCATCAATAAGTGCATTGATGACGTCTTCCCCACAGTGTCTATACATACATACCCCAACCAGAAGTCATGGATTACAGGCAACATCCGCACTGAGCTAAAGGCTAGAGCTGCCGCTTTCAAGGAGCGAGACCCTAATCCGGAAGCTTATAAGAAATCCCTCTATGCCCTCCGACGAACCATCAAAAAGGCAAAGCATCAATACAGGACAAAGATCGAATCATACTACAACGGCTCCGACGCTCATCAGATGTGGCAGGGCTTGCAAACAATTACAGACTAAAAAGGGAAGCACAGCCGAGAGCTGCCCAGTGACACAAGCCTACCAGACGAGCTAAATAACTTCTATGCTCGTTTCGAGGCAAGTAACTCTGAAACATGCATGAGAGCATCAGCTGTTCCAGACGACTGTGTTATCACACTCTCCGCAGCCGATGTGAGTAAAACCTTTAAACAGGTCAACGTTCACAAGGCCGCAGGGCCAGACAAATTACCAGGGCATGTAATCCGGGCATGCGCTGACCAACTGGCAAGTGTCTTCACTGACATATTCAACCTCTCCCTGTCGGAGTCTGTAATACCAACATTTTTCAAGCAGACCACCATAGTGCCTGTGCCCAAGAACAATAAGGCAACCTGCCTAAATGACAACCAACCCGTAGCTTTCACATCTGTAACCATGAAGTGCTTTGAAAGGCTGGTCATGGCTCACATCAACACCATTATCCCAGAAACCCTAGACCCACTCAAATTTGCATACCGCCCAAACAGATCTACAGATGACGAAATCTCTATTGCACTCCACACTGCCTTTTCCCACCTGGACAAAAGGAACACTTATGTGAGAATGCTATTCATTGACTACAGCTCAGTATTCAACACCATAGTGCCCTCAAAAGCTCATCACTAGGCTAAGGACCATGGGACTAAACACCTGCCTCTGCAACTGGATCCTGGGCTTCCTGACGGGCCGCCCCCAGGTGGTAAGGGTAGGTAACAACACATCCGCCACCCTGATCCTCAACACGGGGGCCCCTCAGGGGTGCATGCTCAGTCCCATCCTGTACTCCCTGTTCACTCATGACTGCATGGCCAGGCACGACTCCAACACCATCATTAAGTAAGTTTGACGATGACACAACAGTGATAGGCCTGATCACCGACAACGACAAGAGCCTATAAGGAGGAGGTCAGAGACATGACCGTGTGGTGCAAAGACAACAACAACATCTCCTTCATGAGTGATCAAGACAAAGGAGATGATTGTGGACTACAAGAAAAAGGACAGAGCACGCCACCATTCTCATTGACGGACCTGTAGTGGAGCAGGTTGAGAGCTTCAAGTTCCTTGGCGTCCACATCACCAACAAACTAACTAACATAGTCCAAACACCCAGATAGTCGTGAAGAGGGCATGACAAAACCCATTCCCCCTCAGGAGACTGAAAAGATTTGTTGGGTCCTCAGATCCTCAAAAGGTTCTACAACTGCACCACCGAGAGCATCCTAACGGGTTGCATCACTGCCTGGTATGGCAACTGCTCGGCCTCTGACCGCAAGGCACTACAGAGGGTAGTGCGTACCGCCAAGTACGTCACTGGGGCCAAGCTTCCTGCCATCCAGGACCTCTATACCAGGCGGTGTCAGAGGAAGGCCCTAAACATTGTCAGACTCCAGCCACCCTAGTCATAGACTGTTCTCTCTGCTACTGCACGGCAAATGGTACCGGTGCTCCAAGTCTAGGTCCAAGAGGGTCCTAAACAGCTTCTACCCCCAAGCCATAAGACTCCTGAACATCTAATCAAATGGCTACCCAGACTATTTGCATTGCCCCCCCCCTATGCTGCTGCTACTCTCTGATATTATCTATGCATAGTCACTTTAATAACTCTACCTACATGTACATATTACCTCAACTAACCGGTGCCCCCGCACATTGACTCTGTACCGGTACCCCCTGTATATAGCCTTGCTATTGTTATTTTACTCCTGCTCTTTAATTATTTCTTACTTTTATTTCTTACATTTTAAGAATTTTCTTTAAAACTGCATTGTTGGTTAAGGGCTTGTAAGTAAGCATTTCACTGTAAGGTCTACTACACCTGTTGTATTCGGCACATGTGACAAATACAATTTGATTTGATCATGTGGTAACCAAAAAAAGTGTTAAACAAATCAAAAAAGATTTGAAATGTGAAATTCTTCAAAGTAGCCACCCTTGCCTTGATGACAGCTTTGCACACTCTTGGCATTCTCAACCAGCTTCATGAGGTAGTCACCTGGAATGCATTTCAATTAACAGGTGTCCCTTGGAAAGAAATTCCACCAATTAACTTTTAACTTCTTAATGCGTTTGAGCCAATCAGTTGTGTTGTGACAAGGTAGGGGTGCCAATATTATGGCAAGAACAGCTCAAATAAGCAAAGAGAAAATACAGTCCATCATTACTTTAAGACATGAAGGTCAGTCAATACGGAAAATGTCAAGAACTTTGAAAGTTTCTTCAAGTGCAGTCGCAAAAACACTCAAGCGCTATGATGAAACTGGCTCATGAGGACCGCCACAGGAAAGGAAGACCCAGAGTTAGCTCTGCTGCAGAGGATAAATTCATTACAGTTACCAGTCTCAGAAATTGCAGCCCAAGTAACAGACACATCTCAACATCAACTGTTCCATGTGTATGTGACAAATAAAATTTGATTTGATTTGATCTGTTCAGAGGAGACTGCATGAATCAGGCCATCAACACTCCTTCCGTGGCCTCCTACTGCTCTTAAACACTAGTAAAACCAAATGCATGCTTTTCAACCGTTCGCTGCCTGCACCCGCACGCCTGACCAGCATCACCACCCTGGATGGTTCCGACCTTGAATATGTGGACATCTATAAGTACCTAGGTGTCTGGCTAGACTGTAAACTCTCCTTCCAGACTCATATCAAACATCTCCAATCGAAAATCAAATCAAGAGTCGGCTTTCTATTCCGCAACAAAGCCTCCTTCACTCACGCCGCCAAACTTACCCTAGTAAAACTGACTATCCTACCGATCCTCGACTTCGGCGATGTCATCTACAAAATTGCTTCCAACACTCTACTCAGCAAACTGGATGCAGTTTACCACAGTGCCATCCGTTTTGTCACTAAAGCACCTTATACCACCCACCACTGCGACTTGTATGCTCTAGTCGGCTGGCCCTCGCTACATATTCGTCGCCAGACCCACTGGCTCCAGGTCATCTACAAGTCCATGCTAGGTAAAGCTCCGCCTTATCTCAGTTCACTGGTCACGATGGCAACACCCATCCGTAGCACGCGCTCCAGCAGGTGTATCTCACTGATCATCCCTAAAGCCAACACCTCATTCGGCCGCCTTTCGTTCCAGTTCTCTGCTGCCTGTGACTGGAACGAATTGCAAAAATCGCTGAAGTTGGAGACTTTCATCTCCCTCACCAACTTCAAACATCTGCTATCTGAGCAGCTAACCGATCGCTGCAGCTGTACATAGTCTATCGGTAAATAGCCCACCCATTTTTACCTACCTCATCCCCATACTGTTTTTATTTATTTACTTTTCTGCTCTTTTGCACACCAATATCTCTACCTGTACATGACCATCTGATCATTTATCACTCCAGCGTTAATCTGCAAAATTGTAATCATTCGCCTACCTCCTCATGCCTTTTGCACACAATGTATATAGACTCTCTTTTTTTTCTACTGTGTTATTGACTTGTTAATTGTTTACTCCATGTGTAACTCTGTGTTGTCTGTTCACACTGCTATGCTTTATCTTGGCCAGGTCGCAGTTGCAAATGAGAACTTGTTCTCAACTAGCCTACCTGGTGAAATAAAATAAATTTAAATCATGGTCAAATTGCTACAAAGAAACCACTACTAAAGAACACCAATAAGAAGAAGAGACTTGCTTGGGTCAAGAAACACGAGCAATGGACATTAGACCGGTGGAAATCTGTCCTTTTGGTCTGATGAGTCCAAATTTGACCGCTGTGTCTTTGTGAGACACAGAGTAGGTGGACGGATCATCTCCGCATGTGTAGTTCCCACCGTGAAGCATGGAGGAGGTGGTGTGATGGTTTGGGGGTGCTTTGCTGGTGACACTGGTCGATGATTTATTCAGAATTCAAGGCACACTTAACCAGCTTGGCTACCACAGCATTCTGCAGCGATATGCCATCCCATCTGGTTTGCGCTTAGTGGGACTATCATCTGTTTTTCAACAGGACAATGACCCAACACACCTCCAGGCTGTGTTAGGGCTATTTGACCAAGACGGAGAGTGATGGTGTTGCATCAGATGACCTGGCCTCCACAATCAACCAACTTCAACCCAAGTGAGATGGTTTGGGATGAGTTGGACAGCAGAGTGAAGGAAAAGCAGCCATCAAGTGCTCATCATATGTCATTCATCATGAAGCTCGTCAAGAGAATGCCAAGAGTGTGCAAAGCTGTCATCAAGGCAAAGGGTGGCTACTTTGAAGAATCTCAAATATAACATATATTTTGATTTGTTTAACACTTTTTTTGGTTACTACATGATTCCATGTGTTATTTCATAGTTGTGATGTCTTCACTATTCTACAATGTAGAAAATAGTAAAAATAAAGAAAATCCTTTGAATGAGTAGGTGTGTCCAGACTTTTGACTGGTACTGTATATTGTAGGCCAATATATTTTTCCCAATCCTCTGCTTGAAGGGGGGGTCCAGATTTGAGAAAAGGGAACAGCATCCCAAATGGCCCCCTATTCCCTACAAAGTGCACCTAGGGCCCTGGTCAAACATAGTGCACTATATAGGGAATAGGGTGCAACTTGGGACGCTGATGAAATCCAGACAGTTCACATTAGGATAATAGATAACAGATAGGAGGACGTCAAATGTTACCCTCCAGTAATTCAGGCCCTCGGCCTCAACAAAAACATGTTTTTTCTTCTCCGCCGTCTCTTCCTTTAGATCAGGGCGCATCATTTGAGTGGTCCTTCAAATCAAATCACCTTGATGTGGCCTAATCTTTCTGCCTGTCTAACAACCTCTGAGGACACATACACAAACAGAGACTACAGCAATCAGTTAGGTATACAGCGGTTTGCTTAGCCTGGATCTAGATCTCTTTGTGCAGTCTTGCCAAATAGTGTTGTGCAGATGTGCTCCGACCACATTTTTTTTTAAATGTGTGCGCAGGAAAATAGATCATGCTGCAGGCATCATAGAGAAGTAAAATACATGTTTATAACTGATCATTGATCGCATGGTGCAAGAATGAAAGCAATTAATTGATCATTGAATGTTAGATGGACACAGCTTTGTAGAACCAAAACATACACCGAGTATACCAAACATTAGGAACCACATAATATTGAGTTGCATCCCCTTTTTCCCTTGGAACATCCTCAATTCGTCAGGGCATGGTCTCTCCAAGGTGTCAAAAGCATTCCACAGGGATGCTGGCCCATGTTGACTCCAATGCTTCCCACAGCTGTGGCAAGTTGGCTGGATGTCCTTTGGGTGGTGGACCATTCTTGATATACACGGGAAACTGTTGAATGAAAAACCCATCAGCGCTGCAGTTCTTGACACAAACCCATGCACCTGGCACCTACTACCATACCCCGTTCAAAGGCACTTTGACAATCCTTCTTTAACCTGTCTCCTCCCCTTCATCTACACTGATTGAAGTGGATTTAACAAGTCACATCAATAATAAGCTTTTACCTGGATTCACCTGATCAGTCAATGTCATGGAAAGAGCAGGTGCAGTGTATAGTGTATAGCCTACAGCCAGCCTCTGCTCAACAAGCTCCAACTCAAGAATGAAACATTTTGGGGGGGGGGCTGCTGCAGTTCGAACGATATTATGCTAATCTATTTGTACTGTATAGCCATACTCTATAGGGCATGGGGCTCTGGTCAAAAGTAGTGCACTATATATGCTCAATAACCATCAATAGTGAAGGTATTAGTGTATTAGTAGATGGGAAAACGGAAACCAAGACACAATGGCGTAACAGGCCTGACAAGCTTTCTGCCAGGGTACAGGCCTCGTAGTCTTTCATAGAACTCTGCATGCTAACACTTTGCCAACTGCTCCGAAAGGCCCAACTGAGGTCAATTAGTTTGTTCCAAAACAAATTAATCTGTTCCAAAACTATCTCCACTTGACTGTTTTCTTTCATTTGTTATCTGCTGAGAAATATGAAATGTGAAATATGTAAATAAGGACTATCAATCCCAAATGATTTAGCCTAGATTATGATATCCTTATACCAGAGGCTTCATGTACCCTTAGGTTATCTTTTAGGGCACACAGATGGCCAAACTCCCTATCTTTGAGGGAATTACCCATAAAGGAAACAATATCTTCTAGAAGCTTATATTTCCAGTGTATAAATCTTATAAATCTTGAGTTGGCATGCATGATGCCCCAGCCCGACACCAATGTAAGTCCCAAATGGCACCCTATTCCCTACGCAAGAATAGGCTACCATTTGGGATGCAAACCAAGTTAATCAGTACTAGACTAGCGGCCCATTCATATGAAGTATCATAAGAGTCTGTATCGTTAGTGTTGGCCTGGCTGTGACGTCCTCTGTAGTCATTGTGGTGAAGGAGTGGCTAGGTACTTTGGGATAAGGGCTTCTGACTGTGGGGGGTGAGCAGGGGCCAATTACAAGTAGCTCTCTCACGATGAAGTGCTTTCTTTTTGCTACTCTCTCTTTATCCATATATCGCCCTCTCTCTATTACGTTCCCTTCCTCTCTTTTTCCACTCTCACCGCCACTCACACTATCAGTATCCACAATGTGTTGCTTGCTGCCACTACGGTGCAGTGATTATGGAAACAGCACTGAGCATTTATAAAAGAGGGAGGGTGAGCCAGAGAGGGAGAGATATAGAGACAACAGAACGGCACCATCTCTCTCTTCACCAGGAAGTTGGCCCAGTGTACAGAACAGGGGTGTGTGGGGGTGGAAGTAGTATCACTGTTGATTATCATGAAAGCGATCAGTGAATGTCAAACAACCAGCTAGAGCTGAACACACACACAATCACTTACTCATTCACTAACATCTCCATGTTTTGAGACCGCCCATGCAGTACATACATGTTAGTCATTTAGCAGACCCTCTTATCCAGAGACTTACAAGAGCAATTAGGGTTAAGTGCCTTGTTCAAGGGCACATCGATAGATTTTTCACCTAGTCAGCTTGGGGATTTGAACCAGAGACCTTTCGGTTACTGGCACAATGTTCTTAACCACTGGGCTACCTGCCGCCAAAACATATATCACACGCTCAGTGTTACAACAAGCTGTGGTTGAGATTTTGGCCATAAACGTCTCACTTCCTATAATGGGGAAAAGGAAGCCAACTCTGCGGCTGCCATGGGTCATGATTAGTTGTGAGTGGGAGGATTCGGACAGCGGGAGGGGTTGACATTTAGTTCTCACTCCAAACTCCTCTTGAAATATATCCCTCCCAGGACATTCTAATGTGTTCATCTCAGAGTACAGTATGTGCAACATGCAGACCTGGGTTCAATCCCTATTTGAGATATTTCAACTACTTTGAGCATTTGCTTTGAGCGATTGCGGACTGTTTTACATTTTTGTAATTTCAATCATTTAATTTGAATAAAAACCTTTAATCCACCTGTCCCTGACTTTTCCTAAATATGGTTATTTTATACTCTAGCAGTACTTTGAAATACACTATATATACACAAAAGTATGTGGACACCACTTCAAATTAGTGGATTCGGATATTTCAGCCACACCCGTTGCTGACAGGCTCTCCGCCATTGGACTCTGAACTTTCAATGGAGTGATGAATCACGCTTCACCATCTGGCAGTCCGACGGACAGATCGGAGTTTGGTGATTGCCAGGAGAACGCTACCTGCCCCAATGCATAGAGCCAACTGTAAAGTTTGATGGAGGAGGAATAATGGTCTGGGGCTGTTTTTCGTGGTGCGGGCTAGACCCCTTAGCTCCAGTGAAGAGAAATCTTAATGCTACAGCATACAATGACTTTCTAGACAAATCTGTGCTTCCAACTTTGTGGCAACACTTTTGTCGAGATCGGTGTGGAAGTACTTGACTGGCATGCACAGCGCCCTGACCTCAACTTCATCTAACACCTTTGGGATGAATTGGAACATTGACTGCGAGCCAGGCCTAATCGCTCAACATCAATCCCCGACCTCACTAATGCTCGTGGCTGAATAGAAGCAAGTCACCACAGCAATGCTCCAACATCTAGTGGAAAGACTTCCCAGAAGAGTGGGGGCTGTTATAGCAGTAAAGGGGGGACAAACTCAATATTAATGAATATAATTTTGGAATGAGATGCAGGTGTCCACATACTTTTGGTCATGTAGTGTAAATATCATAAAAGACTAAAACTTTCTGAGTATTTCTACCTCAAAGCGCCATGACAGTCAAAATGACCGTATGCATATTCAACAGTAGAATCTCCGGGCCTCAACAATTACCAATAGCTGCCAGTCTAATAAATCCCTTTAATATACAAAAACACAAAGAAACCATTAATATTTAATTTGGGATATTCATAAAAAATATGATATTAAGACAATGTATTTCAAAAGAACAGAATAGCATGTTTTGAGTTAAATGTATTAGTGCTTAGTAGACGAGGCTATATGGCTGACATCTCACACTTATATTCCACTGCTCTACCAAAGTCAACACGTACACTGAGTATACCAAACATAAGGAACACCTAGGACTGTTGCGGTGACCATATATACTGTATGACCCCAAGCCTCCCTAAAACAAAACATAAATTACAATGATTGCACCATTACACAATACATAGCCTACCGCATATTACGCATGCAGAAAAATATTTTAAAAAATGGTACGTTCTTCACTCATGCTGGGTAGGCTACTCCAGTTAGTTCCCTCCACCCCTCAACCACTGTTTGAGGAGTTTGTAGCCGCTTGCTGTGCGACAGATGTTATTCCCTGTATGCCATGGACTCTCTAACCCTGTTCCTGCAGCTTCCCAGTGCTTAATTTGGGAAGTCATGATTGGTCTAAACTACACTCAAAAATGTAAGAAATTCTAGTAATGGCCTTTGAGTGTGGACTGTATTATTATTCATACTGAATAGACTGGTTACCTGAACCACACCTCAAACAGTGGTTGATGGGTGGAGTGAACTAACTTTGAGTAGCCTAACCAGAATGATTGAGAAACAAACAGGCGGGAAAGCGGACTCCAAAGTTTCTATTCATGAGTCTGGGAGAGAACATAAAGGCCTAGGCATTGATGTTGGTTCAGTGAATGATGGTACAGGGCGGTATACAGAGTTAGCCTACAATTACAGTGAATTTTTATTTGATTATGAATAGCCAAGTAATAGTAATTATATACATGTAAAAATTCCCTATGTTTTGTTGTGAAAATATGTTACTATCGGTGTTCCCGAACAGATTTCACTTCCCAAATTAAGCACTGGGTAGCTGCAGGAACAGGGTTAGAGAGTCCATGGCATACAGAGTTTGGGCGGAATAACATCTGTCGCACAGCAAGAGGCTACAAACTCCTCAAACAGTGGTTGAGGGGTGGAGGGAACTAACTGGAGTAGCCTACCCAGCATGAGTGAAGGAAAGCGGCCTCCATTCACTATTCCAATGCATAAGGATAGCATGTATTTTTTCCTCTGTTCCTCCACATGTAATAATAGGCCATTCTAAATTAAATCCATTTTTACATATTAGACTAGATTAAATTGAGAAGTCTGATGGGTGAAAATATGATCATTTGAAGAGAGAACAGCGTGTGCAGCCTGAGGCAATGAACAGAGCGTAAAGCTTTTTTAGCGATTTTCTCAAGTCATTAATAGTCTCTAGTCGCTTGATGCAGCCCATATATCTTTTGATTGAAGGCATTCTAAGGTTTGTATCATTCACAACTAAAGTTGCCAAATAACTTTAAATCTAGCATATAGGACCTGTTTCAAATGATCACTTTTACACTCAACATAGCCACTTCATATGCACACTTGCTCCAGAATGGGATAAATACCCTTTCTATTTTATTCAGCTAAGTTCAATAATATTCTTCTTACTATAAAATCATATAATATAAAATAATGCCACGGGACTTAAACATATCTTGTCTGCTAACTGAACAAGTCTACAGTCTATGGCATGGCACATAGCCAGGTAACATACAGTAGCCCAACTCATATTCTGTTCTTCTGAAATACATTTTCTTCATATCATAATGTTACTTTAGACCTGAATAAAATACATAATGGATGTATTGTGATGGTGTATATTAAATTGACTTATTATACTTTTTAAAATGTAGATGTTCCAAAGATGCTCATCAGTGGTTTGTATGCATGGAGTCCTGGAGATGCTATGTTTAGCACCATCCCCCCTAAGAACAGCCTCAATTCGTCAGGGCATGGAGTCTACAAGGTGTCGGAAGCATTCCACAGGGATGCTGGCCCAATGTGTCCCACAGTTGTGTCAAGTTGGCTGGATGTCCTTTGGAATGTGGACCCTTCTTAAAACACACAGGAAACTGTTGAGCGCGAAAACTCAGCATCATTGCAGTTCTTGACACAAAACGGTGCGCCTGGCACCTACTACCATACCCTGTTTAAAGACACTTACATATTGTGTCTGGCCCATTCACCCTCTGTATGGCACACATACACCATCCACATCACAATCGTCTCCAATCTTAAAAATCCTTCTTTGATCTGTCTCCTCCCCTTCATCTACGCTGATTGAAGTGGATTTAAAAAGTGACATCAATAAGGGATCACACCTGGATTCAGATATGGAAAGAGCAGGTGTTCTTAATGTTTTGTACACTCAGTGTGTATTTTACAGTAAGGATATTATGGGACATAACAGAATAAAATAGAAAGGATATTTTCCCCAAATGACTATTGCTGATTGTCGCCAGTACTCATGAGGAACGTGTGAGCCGTGTTTATTCGAGTTATATTTTGAAACAGTGCCCATCCGCGCAATTTTGAGAGTTGTTTGGCAAAACTAGGTTCATTAGAAACTGTAGAATCTCCTCAATCAAAACGTCTGGCCTGCATGGACTGTTTGTTAAGCTCCGTTCCCTTCGTGTCAATGGATGCTGCACTGGCCATCATTCTTTTCATTCTCAATTTTTTAAATTTACAATATTATCAATTGTATCTTAAGGCCACATCTATTATTATATGTGTGAAATTAGTTTCAACATCGTTTGGTGTCGTGAGGTTTCTTATGACTTATTTTAACATAATAAATGCATTCATTTAGCAATTGGAATATACCATTGAAATTTACACAATTGAAATATTAAAATGGTCAGAATGACCAACATGGCAATTCTAGCAGTTATGGAATTTTCAAGCTCCGAGTGTTAAGTATTTGAAATTAGATCAAATATTATTCGAACCCAGGTCTGCAATGTGCAGGATTGGCAGCCAAACATTGCAGAAAGAGAGCTCTTCCAGCCAGCATTGACCACTGTCGTTGCAAGGAGATTTACTGTCTCTATACTGTGTGGTTGCTAAACAGTTGCTTTTGACAGCTGCGAGTAGAACCCCAGTCAGCCAATCAGTTTACAACACACCACAGTTCATCCAGCAAATGAGCAGATGGAATTTGGCTCAGAGTTGCATGTTGTACTGTATTATGGAGGTCATGGCTGCTTCTCAAAAGGCACCCTATTCCCTCAGCCAAGAGCCTCAACTCCTCCACGAAGTTAAACGCAGACTAGAGTTTTTTAAATGAACCTTCGACTAGCTATGTAGTCGATTCTTTACATTTTTTTACTTTTTTGAACCCTTTACCGTGCACCCCTACCCATGTTTGTCCTCTTCTGTTGCATGCCTGTCTCTGAAATCCATACTTTTTAAATCAAACGTTAATCAGTTACAACCACCAACTCTTTCCTAGTTTCCGTTCCTCTAAGATGGGAAATCATGTAGCAATTTAATCTCAGATTACGTAGTGATGGTAATGTACAGTGCCTTGCAAAAGCATTCAGACCCTTGGGATTTCTTCCCATTTTATTGTGTTACAAAGTGGGATTAAAATAGATTTCATTTTCATTTTTTTGCCAACAATCTACACAAAATACAGTAATGTCAAAGTAAAAAAACAACTAAAAACTAAAATATAGTCGTTGCATAAGTATTTAGCTCCCTAAATCAATACATGTTGGAAACCCCTTTGGCATCGATTACAGCTATGAGTCTTCTTGGGTAATTCTAAGAGCTTTGCACACCTGGAGTGAAATATTTGCCCATTATTGTTTTAAATAATTCTTCAAGCTCTGTCAAGACACTTGAAGAATTTTAAGTTGTCATAGATTTTCAAGCAGATTTAAGTGAAAACTGTAACTTGGCCACTCGGGAACATTCACGGTCTTCCTGGTAAGCAACTCCATCATAGATTTGGCCTTGTGTTGTAGGTTATTGCCGTGCTGAAAGGTGAATTCCTCTCCCAGTCTCTGGAGTAAAGCAGACTGAAGCAGGTTTTCCGCAGATTTTGCCTGTTCATAGCTCCATGCCGTTTCTTTTTATCCTGAAAAACACCTCAGTTTTCGCCGATGTCAAGCATACCCCGACCATGACACAGCCACCACCATGCTTGGAAATAAAGAGGCAGTTACTCAGTGATTTGTTGGATTTGAACCAAACATAAGACTTTGCATTTATGGCCAAAAAGTGTATTCCTGTGATGTTACTTTACTGCCTTGTTGCACACAAGATGTTTGGAATATTTTTATTCTGTAACTGTGTATCTTCTTTTCACTCTGTCATTTAGGTCATTATTGTGGTGTCACTACAATGTTGTTGATCCATCCTCAGTTTTCTACCATCACAGACATTGAATTCAGTAGCTGTTTTAAAAACACCAATGGCCTCACGGCAACATCCCTGAGCAGTTTCGTTCCGGTCTTGGAGCTCATTTCAGAAGGGTGACTGTATCTTGTGTCTGGGTGATTTAAATATAATCCGCAGTATAATTTTTAACTTGACCATGCTTAAGAGATATTCAATGTCTGCTTAGTTATTGTTACCCATCTATCAATCCCTGCCTTTTTTTATTTTACCCCACCACACCTCACTAATTGGAGTAAACTAATGGACAACACTTAGGCTTCTACTTAAAGCTTAATAACATTTTATGGACTAGGGCTGACTCTATTTAGTCGACTATTCAATTGTTTGGTCGATAGGCTGTTGGTTAACTGAGATTTCTTTAGTCAAGCAGTAGCAAAAAACAAATAAATAAATAACCTTGATGTACAAGACACCTATCTGATTCGATGTGGTCTGAGTGGACTGATCTATTGTTGAGGCAGTGGGGATGGCACAGTCCTGCAGTCTAAGACATAGGCTACTGAAATTGTTTATGGTTATATAATGTAAGAACAATGGTGCAACACAAAAAAATATTATTTATTTTTTAGGACAAATGAGCTTTCTTCCCGCGTTGGATAATGGTCGCTGTCCGCGGTTCTGAAACGCATCACTGTGCTGTTGAATTGGTGCCTTTTTTCTAGACCGTGTTGCTACGTGCATAATTGAAAAGTTACCCATAATATTGGTGTTCAGAACAATGCGGCAGAGGCAAAATCAGAGTTAAGAGATGAGAAAACAGCCCTTGCCTTAATTGTCTAAGAAAAATTAGGTGAGAGGAAACCAACTTAATTGCGTCCACAAATGTGTCTGGCTTTATAAAGCATTCATATACAGTGCATTGGGGAGGTATTCAGACTTGACGTTTTCCACATTGTTACGGTAAGCCTTATTCTAAAAATCATTAAATCTTTTTTACCCTCATCAATCTACACACAATACCCCACATTGACAAAGCAAAAACAGGTTTTTAGACATTTTTGCAAATTTAAAATAAAAAAACTGAAATATCACATTTACATAAGGATTCAGACCCTTTACTCAGTACTTTGTTAAAGCATGTTTGGCAAAGATTACAGCCTTGAGTCTTCTTGGGTATGACGCTACAAGCTTGGAACACCTGCATTTGGGGAGTTTCTCCCATTCTTCTCGGAAGATCCTCTCAAAGCTCTATCAGGTTGGATGGGGACTGTCGCTGCACAGCTATTTTCAGGTCTCTCCAGAGATGTTTGATCGGGTTCAAGTCCGGGCTCTGGCTGGGCGACTCAAGAGCATTCAGAGACTTGTCCCGAAGCCACTCATGCATCATCTTGGCTGTCTGCTTTTCCAACTGTCTTGAAAGAGTTCCTACATATGCTGAGCACTTGTTGACTGCCTTTCCTTCACTCTGCGGTCCAACTCATCCCAAAATATCTCAATTGGGTTGAGGTTGGGTGATTGTGGAGGCCAGGTCATCTGATGCAGCACTCCATCACTTTCCTTCTCGGTCAAATAGCCCTTACACAGCCTGGAGGTGTGTTTTGAGTCATTGTCCTGTTGAAAAATAAATTATAGTCCCACTAACTGCATAATCAGATGGGATGGCGTATCGCTGCAGAATGCTGTGGTAGCCATGCTGGTTAAGTGTTCCTTGAATTCTAAATAAATCACAAACTGTCACCAGCAAAGCACCATCACACCTCCTCTTCCATGCTTCATGGTGGGAGCAACACATGCGGAGATCATCTGTTCACCTGCTCTGCGTCTCACAAAGACACGGCGGTTGGAACCAAAAATCTCCAATTTGAACTAATCAGATCAAAAGGACAGATTTCCACCAGTCTAATGTCCATTGCTCGTGTTTCTTGGCCCAAGCAAGTCTCTTCTTATTATTGGTGTCCTTTAGTAGTGGTTTCTCTGCAGCAATTTGACCATGAAGGCCTGATTCACGCAGTCTCCTCTGAACAGTTGATGTTGAGATGTGTCTGTTATTTGAACTCTGAGAAGCATTACTTTGGGCTGAAACCTGAGGTCCAGTCAACTCCAATTAACTTATCAGCAGAGGTAACTCTGGGTCTTCCTTTCCTGTGGCGGTCCTCATGAGAGCCAGTTTCATCATAGCGCTTGATGGTTTTTGCAACTGCTCTTGAAGAAACTTTCAAAGTTCTTGAAATTTTCTGCATTGACTCACCTTCATGTCTTAAAGTAGTGACGGACTGTCATTTCTCTTTGCCTATTTGAGCTGCTGTTGCCATAATATGGAGTTTGACTTTTACCAAATAGGGCTATCTTCTGTATACCACCCCTACCTTGTCACAACACAACTGATTGGCTCAAACGCATTAAGAAGGAAAGAAATTCCACAAATTAACTTAACAAGGCACACCTGTTAATTGAAATGCATTTCAGGATGCTACCTCACGAAGCTGGTTGAGACAATGCCAAGAGTGTGCAAAGCTGTCAACAAAGCAAAGGGTGGCTACTTTGAAGAATCTTTTTGGTTACTACATGATTCCATATGTGTTATTTCATAGATGTGATGTCTTCACTATTATTCTACAATGCAGAAAATAGTAAAAATAAAGAAAAATCCTGGAATGAGTAGGTGTCCAAACTTTTGACTGGTACTGTACATGTCACTACTACAAGAGCCATGGTAATGTATGTCACTACAGACAACTTCAGGAACAGAAATGAGAAGGGTGAATCAGGTCTTACCAGTTCAATCAACAAGGCCTCACCACTATACAGATGTAGGATCTTCATTTGAGCCAGTTTGCTACAACAGGAAATGTGAATTATTATGTGGATTATAATTCATATACATTTTCATCAGGGAAAATCAAGTCTGACATTTCTAAGTGGAAATCCAAATGCATTGCAGGAAAGTTATCCTGCAACAGGGTGGGCAAATTAAGAACCCTACATCTGTACACCTCCCAGACCACATCACATTGGTTGGTACAGTACATTGTAAAGAAAACAAACCAGAAATGCAGCAATTATTATGTTCAAACATGTACAGGCTTGCAGAAAGAAGAAGCCGTGTTTGTGTTTGGGCAAAGCTCTCTCTTTAGCATTTTTCTGTGATCTTGATAAAAATGTAAGAATCATTAAGATGTTCCTGAGAACATGCTGGGTTGACTATCTGAGGTTGTGCTAAACCATTGCAGATGCTTGTTCAGTGTCCCAAATAGCACCCTATTCTCTACATAGTGCACTACTTTTGACATAGCCCTATGAGCCCATTTGGGAATAGGGTGCCATTTGGGACACAGCCTTGGTGCTGCTGTCGGTAGTCAAGAGGCCAAGCTGCCACTTCTCTGCCAAGCTGCACATTTTGTCCAGGGTTGACACACACAAACACCAGACCACAGGAACACAAGACAATTTCATTACTCAGCTGTCAAGTCGTCTTTCTCATGCTGTCCTTTCCTCATACAGCGGTGTTCTGTTCTAGGCATGTGTTGTGTGTGTGTGTTCTGTTCTTTACAGCACCAGACATGCGTTTGTTGTTTGTTGTGTCATCTGACCCCGACGACCATTAAACTACGCCGCTCATTTAACAGAAGAAAACATACATTCTTTAAAACATCTTGTCTCTTCCAAACCGTGGCTCAACTCCCCTGCTGAATGCCATCCAGACCCTCCCAGGGGCCTGTATGCACATCAGACCTGGATTCAAATATCATTCCAAATCATTTGAAATACTTTATCTGGGCTTGAATGTTAAAAAGGTATATAAAATATTTTAAATAGTATTTGAACACAGGTCTGTGGCACATCAGGAGACACATCTTCCAGAGAGGAGATGGACCAGGTACAACTCCTTCTGGGGCATTCTGTGGGCTCATCCATTCTAACATACCAACCCAATGCTACCTGTAGCGGCCTGCCTGTCTGTTTGCCATCTGGCCAATGTCTATTTTCTGCAACATTCATAAACTCCCCTATAGGCACGTTAAGGAAAAAACAACCCCACTGAGCTAAACAGAGGAGCCTCTGTGGAGAAGTGCTGAATCAGGTGGATAATACTTACTCTCCTGCAGGAGTAAACAATGTGTATCTACCTGACCTATTATATAATCGGATCGCTTCAAGAGATTCATGTGATTAACGATCACACCATTCCAAAACACTGTACTATCTAAATCAGAACTTGGATCAATTCTCTTCCTTTACCTCACAGGAACACATGAGTGGTTTGCAACCAATGGCTGCGTCCCAAATGGCACCCTATTCCCTATATAGTGCACTACTTTTGACCGGGGCCCATAACCTAACAAGTATCTCTGCTTTTGTAAGCAGGATCATCATACGGTAGGTTAAGGTTTAGCCCTGGATTCAAACCAACACAGATTTAGACTTGTAGCACTTTCCTGCAGTCAAATGACTAAACACCCTCTAGTGTGCTCATGGGTGGAATATTATACATATTTTTCATCATTTCAAAATTAAAACTTTTTATTTTTTATTTTTTGTAAAAAAAAAAAAAAAATCAGGTGTTGTCTATGTCAAAGTCTTGTTATATTTCAGTATTCTGTTATGTATATAAAGTGTAATATTGGTATGCAAACTCAAAATGTAATACATTTAGGGCCTCCCGGGTGGCGCAGTGGTCTAGGGCACTGCATTGCAGTGCTAGCTGTGACACCAGAGACTCTGGTGTCCCATGGAGGTCCATGGGGCGACGCACAATTGGCCTAGCGTCGTCCGGATTAGGGAACCGGTAGGGATATCCTTGTCTCATCGCGCACTAGCGACTCCTGTGGCGGGCTGGGCGCAGTGCACGCCAACCAGGTCGCCAGGTGCACTGTGTTTCCTCCGACACATTGGCTTCTGGGTTGGATGCGAGCTGTGTTAAGAAGCAGTGCGGCTTGCTTGGGTTGTGTTTCAGAGGACGCATGGCTTTCGACCTTTGTCTCTCCCGTACGAAAGTTGTAGCGATGAGACATTTTTTTTTTAAAGTAATACATTTAAACTCTATACCTGACCTGGTACAGTGTTTTCTTTTGTTTAAGCCCATAAACACGTGTGTGAGGTGTATCCTTTTGTTTCAAATTTCATTTGTTTAAGATTACCAATAAACACTCTCCGTGACCCTAATTTAGCCCACTGCATTAAAAGCTGTTGGCTGAAAACAATGCCAATGTCAGCTAGAGCAGAAATCACCTTCTAAAGTCAATTTGTTTGAATTCCAGCCTCTATGTTAAAAATTCTGCTAAAGTGCAATATCATTTCATGTGGGCATTAGCAGTGTGATTAGTGGGCATAAGCAGTGTGATTAGTGGGCATAAGCAGTGTGATTAGTGGGCATAAGCAGTGTGATTAGTGGGCATAAGCAGTGTGATTAGTGGGCATTAGCAGAGGATTAGTGGGCATAAGCAGTGTGATTAGTGGGCATTAGCAGAGGATTAGTGGGCATTAGCAGTGTGATTAGTGGGCATAAGCAGAGGATTAGTGGGCATAAGCAGTGTGATTAGTGGGCATTAGCAGAGGATTAGTGGGCATAAGCAGTGTGATTAGTGGGCATAAGCAGAGGATTAGTGGGCATAAGCAGTGTGATTAGTGGGCATTAGCAGTGTGATTAGTGGGCATTAGCAGAGGATTAGTGGGCATTAGCAGAGGATTAGTGGGCATTAGCAGATGATTAGTGTGCATTAGCAGTGTGATTAGTGTGCATTAGCAGTGTGATTAGTGGGCATTAGCAGATGATTAGTGGGCATTAGCAGTGTGATTAGTGGGCATTAGCAGTGTGATTAGTGGACATTAGCAGAGGATTAATGGGCATTAGCAGTCTGATTAGTGGGCATTAGCAGTGTGATTTGTGGGCATTAGCAGCCTGAATATAGTCAGAACAGTTAGAACACAGCACAGCTTGCAGCCAGCCAGCCGGTCAGTGATGAAATATGAGTGAGTGAGTATTTTAGCTCGCTCAAAGATGTGAGATAACAGTTCTCTCCCAAATGACACCCTATTCCCTTTAAAGTGCACTATTTTTGACCAAGGCCCATAAGGGGTTTGCATGGGTTTGTACTTTTCAGACTATTCCATATTGCCAGGCAAGATAATTAAGTATTTGAAGGAAACAAATAGTATTTGAACCCAGGTCTGAGCAGACCTAGAAGGAAGACCTTGCGCCCTTACAATAACTCCGAGGTGGCATGGAGCAGGGTGTAGTGGTATCCATCAACTGATTATTGACATGGAGAACCCAAAACTCGGGCCGCAGAACTCTGAGTAGAACATATGAGTCTGGCCTGACCCGTAATAGCTCATGAAATGTTTGTGTATGTAGGGTGAGACTGCAAGAGACTGCAAGTCAGATAATTAAACTATGACTTTCATGAAGAGTGACTGGCCTAACATGGAGTAGAGCAGGATGGAGAAAGCATGGACGGACAGACATAGAACAATCATTTACTGTTGGTTGAGGAGATAATGTATGGAGATACTATATAGAGCACTACATTTGATAGAGCCCTATGGGCCCTTTGGGACACAGACACTGTAGGCTTTAATGGGATGGGAATGTGAGGGTTGTAATAGTTGAGTTATTCAACAGTGCAGGAGTTATATGTTTGAACTTGGCTGTGCCGCTAAAATGAATCATAGCTTTTAAAAAGACGTGCTGCAAGTCTCATGCCCTATCCAGCCTTTAGACATTTGGTCTATTCCCTAAAAGGTTTGACCAACACACAGCAAGTATTTTTTGTCATAATGCAAGGTTTGAGCAAGTTTCTTTTTATTCAAAGCTTCTTCGCAAATGGCTTACGGTTACTTTGTTCACTGGAAGAAAACGAAAGACGGCAACCACTGAAAACAAACCTGGGTCTAACTGACAAGCCTCACTTACAATATAGCCTAGGCTTATCTAGTAAAACTATTTCTTTACTTTGAGACTCAAAACTATTTATACATTTTAAAACCACGCAATCCTTTTTTCATTCCTTACGTTGAATTTTTTTTGCTTTAAAAAAAGGTAGCCAGGCAGTCTGCCCCTTCATGGAGATAAAACACATGCAATTCATGGAAGAAGAAAAAGAAATCAACAAGGAAACAAAAGTACACCACTACGCCATGGGCTTTGTTCGGAAGAAGCCCTTGACCTCTGGAAGATATAAGAAAACTGGCATGTTGTTTGATAAACCTTCTCCCTTTTGGAGCACCACATGTGTGACTTAAGGTACCACAGTGTCCCATAGGACTGGTCAGAAGTAGTGCTCTATATAGGGAATAGGATCAACAGACAACTCTCCGTTACCCAGCACTGTATCTACAAGCTGACAGTGTCTACTCAACCCTTCAAATCAAACAATCACCACTACAAATACTCAATCAAACCAAACAATTTCTACAACATTGATGCATTTAAATCCAAGCAATAAATAATCACAATCATGATTCAATATTAATATTGTTCTTTAAAGCTCTTGTATTGAACAGTAAGAAATTCCCAGACTCATGAGGGCAAAAGCAGGAAATCCTGAGTCCTCCAACGAAGATTAAGAAAACCAGAGAATTTGGGAAAAGTTTCCAGAATTTTGCAGTCAAAGCTGGAATAACAACCAACCATGTAGCACCCAATTTGCTCCATCTCGGTTTTTCCCTCAATAAAACAGGATTAGGCTAAACGGTGTGCTACACTCAAATTGCCCCTGACACAAGACATGCAGGGTTTGAAAGGGCAGACATTTTAAAAGACACCTCTTGGTAACACAACATGCAAGTCTCTGTACAAATCCAATAACATTGACAAAGTTAGTTATCACATTAAAGTCAAAGAAGGAAGTTTGCATCCCAAATGGAGCCCTATTCCCTACATAGTACACTACTTTTGAACAGAGCATTGACGCACCCTATGGCAGTGGACAGCTAGTACAGAAATACCAAAATACCTTAGCCTATATTCATATTCTCTAATGAGAATATGAATATAGGCTAACTTCGACTACCGCCCCGTAGCACTCACTTCCGTCATCATGAAGTGCTTTGAGAGACTAGTCAAGGACCATATCACCTCCACCCTACCTGACACCCTAGACCCACTCCAATTTGCTTACCGCCCAAATAGGTCCACAGACGATGCAATCTCACCACACTGCCCTAACCCATCTGGATAAGAGGAATACCTATGTGAGAATGCTGTTCATCGACTACAGCTCAGCATTTAACACCATAGTACCCTCCAAACTCGTCATCAAGCGAGACCCTGGGTCTCGACCCCGCCCTGTGCAACTGGGTCCTGGACTTCCTGACGGGCCGCCCCCAGGTGGTGAGGGTAGGTAACAACATCTCCACCCTGCTGATCCTCAACACTGGGGCCCCACAAGGGTGCGTTCTGAGCACTCTCCTGTACTGCCTGTTCACCCACGACTGCGTGGCCATGCACGCCTCCAACTCAATCATCAAGTTTGCGGACGACACAACAGTGGTAGGCTTGATTACCAACAACGACGAGACGGCCTACAGGGAGGAGGTGAGGGTCCTCGGAGTGTGGTGTCAGGAAAATAACCTCACACTCAATGTCAACAAAACGAAGGAGATGATTGTGGACTTCAGGAAACACTGTAGATATGAAAATCATTTTGAAATGAAGAGTACTCCAAAATCCACAAACTGTGTTTCTAATCACGTTCAGTTTCAAGCTTTGGTCAAGGACAGTACAGTGCCCTTGGAAAGTATTCAGACCCCTTGACTTTTCCCACATTTTTGTTACGTTACACCCTTAAATAAATAAAAAAAATCCTCAGCAATCTACACACAATACCCATTAATGCAGGCTGACCTCGGTCGTCAGTTGAACAGTGTTTCCTCCAACACATTGGTGCAGCTGGCTTCCGGGTTAAGCGGGCGAGTGTTAAGAAGCGCGGTTTGGAGGGTCATGTTTCGGAGGACGGGTAACACCACCTTTGTCTCTCCCGATCCCATTGGGTAGTCGAAATGATGAGACAAGATCATAACTGGATCGCAATTGGATATCACGAAATTAGGGAGAAAAAAGGGGGCAAAATACACAAATAAATACACAAAATAATTAAGTTGGTACGTCAACCCTAAGGTAATAGAACAAAAACCTGTGCAGCTCACTTAGCAAAAAGCACTAAAACAGAGGACTTCATATTGCAGATAGATTGTGGCTTCAATTATTGTAATTTTCTGCATAATTTCCAATCCCCCACATATATTTTTTGGCAATATACAGTACCAGTCAGAGGTTTGGATACACCTACTCATTCAAGGGTTTTTCTTTATTTTTTATTATTTTCTACATTGTGGAATAATAGTGAAGACATCAAAACTATGAAATAACACAGAAGGAATCATGTAGTAACCAAAAGAAAGTGTTAAACAAATCAACATTTATTTTGTATTCTTCAAAGAAGCCACCCTTTGCCTTGACAGCTTTGCACCCTCTTGGCATTCTCTCAACCAGGTTCATGAGGAATTATTTTCCAACAGTCTTGAAGGAGTTCCCAGGGACTCAAATACTGCAGTGCCAGACGTGTCCCCCTGCTTAAGCCAGTACATGTCCAGGCCCGTCTGAAGTTTGCTAGAGAGCATTTGGATGATCCAGAAGAAGATTGGGAGAATGTCATATGGTCAGATGAAACCAAAATATAACTTTTTGGTAAAAACTCAACTCGTCGTGTTTGGAGGACAAAGAATGCTGAGTTGCATCCAAAGAACACCATACCTACTGTGAAGCATGGGGGTGGAAACATCATGCTTTGGGGTTGTTTTTCTGCAAAGGGACCAGGACGACTGATCCGTGTAAAGGAAAGAATGAATGGGGCCATGTATCGTGAGATTTTGAGTGAAAACCTCCTTCCATCAGCAAGGGCATTGAAGATGAAACGTGGCCTGGTCTTTCAGCATGACAATGATCCCAAACACACCACCCGGGCAACGAAGGAGTGGCTTCGTAAGAACCATTTCAAGGTCCTGGAGTGGCCTAGCCAGTCTCCAGATCTCAACCCCATAGAAAATCTTTGGAGGGAGTTGAAAGTCCGTGTTGCCCAGCAACAGCCCCAAAACATCACTGCTCTAGAAGAGATTTTCATGGAGGAATGGGCCAAAATACCAGCAACAGTGTGTGAAAACCTTGTGAAGACTTACAGAAAACGTTTGACCTCTGTCATTGCCAACAAAGGGTATATAACAAAGTACTGACATAAACTTTTGTTATTGACCAAATACTTATTTTCCACCATAATTTGCAAATAAATTCATTAAAAATCCTACAATGTGATTTTCTGGATTTTTTTTCCCTCATTTTGTCTGTCATAGTTGAAGTGTACCTATGATGAAAATTACAGGCCTCTCATCGTTTTAAGTGGGAGAACTTGCACAATTGGTGGCTGACAAAATACTTTTTTGCCCCACTGTAGGTGCCGTCCCTCTCCTCACCCCTATCTGGGCTCGAACCAGGAACACATCGACAACAGCCACCCTCGAAGCAGCGTTACCCATCGCACCACAAAAGCCGCGGCCCTTGCAGAGCAAGGCGAACAACCACTCCAATTCTCAGAGCGGGTGACGTTTGAAACGCTATTAGCATGCACCCCGCTAGCTAGCTAGCCATTTCACATCGGTTACACCAGCCTAATCTCGGGAGTCGATAGGCTTGAAGTCATAAACAGCTCAATGCTTGAAGCACAGCGGTGGGCTGCTGGCAAAACGCACAAAAGTGCTGTTTGAATGAATGCTTACGAGCCTGCTGGTGCCTACCATCGCTCAGTCAGACTGCTCTATCAAATCATAGACTTAATTATAACATAATAACACACAAATACGAGCCGTAGGTCATTAATATGGTAGAATCCGGAAACTATCATCTCGAAAACAAGACGTTTATTCTTTCAGTGAAATATGGAACCGTCCCGTATTTTATCTAACGGGTGGCATCCATAAGTCTAAATATTCCTGTTACATTGCACAACCATCAATGTTATGTCATAATTACGTAAAATTCTGGCAAATTAGGCGGCCCAAACTGTTGCATATACACCGACTCTGCGTGCAATGAATGCAAGAGAAGTGACACAATTTCACCTGGTTAATATTGCCTGCTAACCTAGATTTCTTTTAGCAAAATATGCAGGTTTAAAAATATATATACTTCTGTGTATTGATTTTAAGAAAGGCATTGATGTTTATGGTTAGGTACAGTCGTGCAACGATTGTGCTTTTTTGCAAATGCGCTTTTGTTAAATCATCCCCCGTTTGGCAAAGTTGGCTGACATTGTCTTCACAGAGTTCGCAACGAGCCAGGTTAGCAGGCAATATTAACTAAACATGCAGGTTTAAAAATAAATACCTGTGTATTGATTTTAAGAAAGGCATTGGTGTTTATGGTTAGGTACACATTGGAGCAAGACAGTCCTTTTTCGCGAATACGCACCACATCAATTATATGCAATGCAGGACACGCTAGATAAACTAGTAATATCATCAACCATGTGTAGTTAACTAGTGATTATGATGATGTTTTTTATAAGATAAGTTTAATGCTAGCTAGCAACTTACCTTGGCTTCTTACTGCATTCGCGTAACAGGCAGTCTCCTTGTGGAGTGCAATGTAATCAGGTGGATAGAGCGTTGTACTAGTTAACTGTAAGATTGCAAGATTGAATCCCCGAGCTGACAAGGTAAAAATCTGTCATTCTGCCCCTGAACATGGCAGTTAACCCACCGTTCCTAGGCCGTCATTGAAAGTAAGAAAGTGTTAACTGACTTGCCTAGTTAAATAAAGGATAAATAAAAGGTGTAAAAAATGTATATATATATTTTTTTTAATCGCCCAAATCGGTGTCAAAAAAATATATACTGATTTCCAATTGTTATGAAAACTTGAAATCGGCCCTAATCAACCGGCCATTCCGATTAATCGGTCGATCTCTAGTTGAGATGTGTCTGTTACATGAACTCTGTGAAGCATTTATATGGGCTCCAGTCTGAGGTGCAGTCAACTCTAATGAACTTATCCTCTGCAGCAAAGGTAACTCTGGGTCTTCCTTTCCTGTGGCGGTTCTTATGAGAGCCAGTCTCAGCATAGCGTTTTTGCGACTACACTTAAAGAAACTTTGAGTTCTTGAAATTTTATGGATTGACAAACATATATTAAAGTAATGATGGACTGTCGTTTCCCTTTGCTTTTTTGAGCTGTTCTTGCCATAATATGGACTTGGTCTTTTACCAAATAGGGCTATCTTCTGTATATCACCACTACCTTGTCACAACACAACTGATTGGCTCAAACGCATTAAGGAAAGAAATTCCACAAATTAACAAGGCACACCTTGTATTCCAGGTGACTACCTCATGAAGCTGGTTGAGAGAATGCCAAGAATGTGCAAAGGAGTCATCAAGGCAAACGGTGACTACATTGAAGAATCTCAAAGAATCTCAAATTAATTTTGATTTGTTTAAATCTTTTTTGTTTACTACATGATTCCATGTGTGTTATTTCATAGTTTTGACATTGGCACTATTATTCTACAATGTAGAAAATAAATAAAAACCCTGGAATGAGTAGGTGTGTCCAAACTTTTGACAGGTAATGTATATTATTTTGTAAAAATATATTTGTTTTAATATATTTTCCTTTATTATTTTCCCCTAAACCTACCACACCTCTCCTAACTGGAGTAAACTAATGAACAACAATACTTAGTCTTCTACATTTGGCTTATACATACATTTGACAGACAGTATATGGACAGTATATTTTACATGAGTTCTCTTTTGTTCGTTTTTAGTCCCAGCCTTCAGCTAACCTCAATTTAAGGATATCATTAAATTGAATATGCATTTATTGTTGTTGTTGAAAAAAAACGAACTAATTGGTTTTAATAAAATTCTGTGAAAAACTTGAATGATACACACTGTCCTGGTTTTATGGTGTGCAATGCAACTTCTGGAGACGTGTGAATGCGAAGATGGCCCCAATGTTTATATAAAACATTATATTTGGTTCAAGTTAACATATTTAAAGATGGGATGGGTCAATATTTAGTTATTTCATTTCTGTAAGCTGTTTAACAAACTATAAGTTGAAGTTGATTCCAAGGCAAAACATAAAATACCATAAATACACCACCTGAAGCAAAAATAAAATACCATAAATAAATATATGTATTTATGGTATTTTATGTTTATCCATCGGGCACATTTTTTTTTTTTAGCCCTTTTTCTCCCCAATTTTGTGGTATCCAATTGTTGTAGTAGCTAATATCTTGTCTCTTCGCTACAACTCCCGTACGGGCTCGGGAGAGACGAAGGTTGAAGGTCATGCGTCCTCTGATACACAACCCTACTTCTTAACACACTACTTCTTAACACACTACTTCTTAACACACTACTTCTTAACACACTACTTCTTAACACACTACTTCTTAACACACTACTTCTTAACACACTACTTCTTAACACACTACTTCTTAACACACTACTTCTTAACACAGCGCGCATCCAACCCGGAAGCCAGCCGCACCAATGTGTCGGAGGGTACACCGTGCACCTGGCAACCTTGGTTAGCGCGCACTGCACCCAGCCCACCAAAGGAGTCGCTGGTGCGTGATTGGACAAGGACATCCCTACCGACCAAGCCCTCCCTAACCCGGACGACGCTAGGCCAATTGTGCGTCGCCCCACGGACCTCCTGGTCGTGGCCGGTTACGACAGAGCCTGGGCGCGAACCCAGGGACTCTGATGGCACAGGTGGCGCTGCAGTACAGCGCCCTTAACCACTGCGCCACCCGGGAGGCTCCTCATCGAGCACGTTCTGATTGGCCAGTGAGGGGCCTAACCTCGATAAACCCACAACTGGTTTATTAATCAAAACCCAGCCATTTCATGCCACTGCCAGCACTGTGCTGATAATTTTTGGTGGTGAAAATAGCACAAATATTTTGGATACACCCCCATACCCATAGTGCTACCATCAGTGCTTAGATTTACGATTGTGTTAGGTTTGTTAATTAATCGATTACAAATGACATGATTCCCCTTGACTAAATAAAAAAATACTAACCCCTCCCCCCGATGACTGAAATTGAAAAAGCATGACCCTCCCCCATTTTCCTCCGGGTAACAATTGTGTACATTTCGACCACTCCCTTATCAGAAGTTATCCTGCAAGTCCACTGATAGTACAGGCCAACCGAGGACATTCAAAAGTCTGCTTTCAATGCCGTGTCAAACTAACAAACTCGAAGTTTCAATAGCCTGAATACAGAACCCTGACAGATCAGAAAGGATTGGACATTTACGTAATCCAGTGGCTATCAGACATCCCACTGCAGGCGTGCTTTGGTGCTTTCAATAGGGCTACATTAGGATATCGCCCGGTTAATTTACACTAGGGCTAACTCGTGTCACAAATTATCCTAATGTATATTTAATCGATGTAGGTGTTGTAAGTCTACTCGTACCGTCAGGTCAGCTTTTGATTTCTTCACCAGTTCGCAAATTGACTTCAATTTTCACACGGCATCGCTGTGAAGGCTGTCGTTTGACCTGAAATACCCCCAGCCAGAACAGCAGAATCCATGAGAGCGGAGAATTCTGATACATGTCCCGAAACTCTATCTACGGCAACACTGGAAGGACAATTTCATTCTGAGGCACGTTGATACGAACATGTTTATCATATCCACGTGACGTAATATTGTAACCATTCCAACAAAATATTGTTACATTGTAACTGCCCACAGTGGTAAGAGGTTTGAATCATAATTAACTTTCCACAACGGAAAAGAAAATCGTTTACAGCACTTAGTAGTCTAGGCTAAGAATGAGTGATGGTGCAACGTTATAGCCTAAAATAATGATTAAGTTACAGGGGCAATATATTGGCTACTTCCAAACATGACTGATATGCCTTCAATGGGCTATTAGACGACCTGCACAGTGCCCAATCAAAACCCCGCCTATCAGCCATGAGAAGCTACGTTATCTCAACGATGAGAGCAACCATCTATTTCCTCCTTACCTTGCATAACATTTCCTCACCCCTTCAACATCTCTAGACTTTCCGTGTTGTGCCATAGGCCTAGGCCTAAATTACGTATTTATTTTCCATATAAAAGGTCTGTGCCTTATATAGGTCAGTGTCTCCAATGACAAATAGCTTACTGTTAGGCTACTTCATGCATAACTTATTTTTATGATTCAAGAACGAATGACTCATACATATTGGATATTATTTTGAACATTTGAAATTCAGCATTGATTGTGATTGGCAACATATTTCTTATTTCTATTTCTTGTGTTTTTGTTACACCTTATATTATTTTTAGTACTACATTGATATTGATTACTGCGTTGTTGGGTTAGAGCTTGCAAGAAAGCCATTTCCCTTGTCCATGTAAACTTGAAACGCGTAATATTTTCTCTTACAAGACAGTTTTAATAGCCCAATAATAAGGCCTATTAACGTACACAAAGCCATTCTTAATTATTCATTATTCATTCTGCATCTATCAAGTTGTTAGGCGAGCATAGGCTATTTTATTTTGCCTACTTAGCCAATAACCTGCATGACAAAGTTTTGTTCATATTTGGGGCAGGCTAGCTATCCAGATGTTCTGAACAGCGCATTGGAATTATAAAGCGCCCCGGCCTGTGTGTGTCTAAAGACTGACCGGCAACAAATTATAATCCATATAACGTTATACATACTTGTTGACTGGCCAATGGCATGCAGCAGTTGTAATTCTGATGCAAACTGTAGCCAACACAAAAAAAATATTCGAAATGCACACCTAGATTAATCTGCCGATTCTGCCACAAAATTATTTCACATCCGCCCACATTATAAAACCTTGATTTCAGACCGCCATTAGCCTGAACAACAAACACCAACTCAAGAGATCGTATAAAAAACAATTCGACGAAAGTAGACAATAATCAGGCAAAGGGAGTGTTTCTTATCGACAAACGAATGAACAGTCTAGCGACTTCTGGAACGCTTTACAAACGGACGTAATTTTTTCAACAGCACCTTTTCCCTGCACCGGAATATTGATGTTTCAAAGAAGAACACAACAATTGGACAACATACTACATACGCAGCAAAGAATAACACAAAAATGGGGCAACATACCACATACGCAGGTCGGCACACAGAAATGCTATTTTCCGACACTCCGCCGGTGCATTCCTCTCTTACTGAGTTTGTGCGGATGTAGTCGGTGTTTGTTGTACCTGCGAGCGGGATGGAACAGATGCAACGCGTGCCCTGGAATGACCCGACGAAGCTGAGTATGCGAGAAAGTCTGGGCTGACCAACTTCAACATGGACCCAGGAAAACGAAGTGTAGCCTACTGACAACTGCAGCGCTCGGATTGATCGCTATGGGGAATCAGAGAGCTGTTGTTTGAATCCTTGTCAGCCAGGAAACAAACCAAGCATCACCCAGTGGCGGTTGGTGCCATTTAAGATGAGGGAGGATGATTATTTTTTTTATGAGCATGGCCTTATTTCTATTACAGCATAGCGGGTGACTGTTATTCATATTCCAATCACCCAGCTCAATGTAACATTGATAGATTATTATTATTATTATTATGATATTTTTATTTTACATTTTTTCACCCCAATTTCATGGTATCCAATTGGCAGTTAGACTTGTCTCATCGCTGCAACTCCTGTACGAATTCGGGAGAGGCGAAGGTCAAGAGCCATGTGTCCTCCGAAACACGACCCAACCAAGCCACACTGCTTCTTGACACAATTCCTGCTTAACCTAGAAGCCAGCCACACCAATATGTTGGAGGAAACACTGTACACCTGGCGACCGTATCAGCATGCATGCGCCCGACCCGCCACAGGAGTCGCTAGAGCACGATGGGGCAAGGACATCCCTGCCAGCCAAACCCTCACCTAACCTGGACAACGCTTGGCCAATTGTGCGCCGCCCCATGTGTCTCCCGGTCGCGGCCGGCTCTCGACAGAGCCTGGACTCTAACCAGGATCTCTAGGGACACAGCTAGCAACTGCGATGCAGTGCCTTAGACCACTGTGCAACCCTGGAGGCCAACATCGATAGATTCAAACTACTACTTTATACTCAAATTTGCACTATACCTTTCCTGAGGTTGCTACAACCTAGCCTATGAATGAAAGTTTACAACGTAGGTGTACACAGGTCGAAAGAAAAAATGGACACAGTGACACATTCAATACAGCCTTGCACACTCTTGCATGCTTCTAGCTGATCTAGGGTGTAATCATTAGTCCAACAGTTGCAAATGAGAGTTTCAGTTGGACAATTTATTGTATGTTTATCCCTGTTTTGTTCTGTTTTTATCTTCCGTTTAAGAAACGTTTTTCTACATAATCGGTGGAATGAATACACCCCTGATCAAACGTACACACAGTTCATTTTCATAGTAGCCACATTGTGTTCCTTCTCACGTCTACGCACTATACTAAAGTGGAATTATTATTTTTTTAATACTCCTCTCACCTTTTCCCTTTGCTTGTGGACTTCAATGCACAACACTTCATCTGTATGTGACCAGAGATCCAGTGTTGTGTTGGATAGTCATAGCCAGCTAGCTAACATAGCATCCCTCTGTGTGGGTGTCTCTCTCTTGCTTCTCCTTCACTTTTGAAGAAATGTATTTGTTCAAAGCTGTTCAACTATTGTCTTTCTCTCTCACTGCATTTTATGTGCTGCAGTGCTAGCTAGCTGTAGCTTATGCTTTCAGTACTAGATTCATACTCTGTTCCTTTTTTGGGGGTGGACAACATGTCAGTTCATGCTGCAAGTGCTCTGATAGGTTGGAAGATGTCCTCAGTGTAACGGCATTCTTCCTCTTCTTCTGAGGAGGAGTAGCGAGAAGGATCGGAGGACCAATGTGCAGCGTGGTAAGTGTCCATAACGTTTATTTAAAGACAAACTGAACACTACAAAACAATAAACGTGAACCGAACAAAACCGAAACAGTACCGTGTGGCAACAAACACTCACACGGAAACAAACACCCACAACTCAAAAGTGAAACCCAGGCTACCTAAGTATGATTCTCAATCAGAGACAACTAACGACACCTGCCTCTGATTGAGAACCATACTAGGCTGAACTCAAAACCCCAACATAGAAAAACACACATAGACTGCCCACCCCAACTCACGCCCTGACCATACTAAATAAAGACAAAACAAAGGAAATAAAGGTCAGAACGTGACACTCAGGAATTTGTCATAATTTCTGTGTAAGTGTATGGAAGGGGGTGAGAACCATGAGCCTCCTAGGTTTTGTATTGAAGTCAGTGTATCCAGAGGAGGACGGAAGCTAGCTGTCCTTCCGGCTACACCATCATGCTACCCTACAGAGTGCTGTTGAGGCTACTGTAAACATTTATTGCAAAACAGTGTGTTTTAATCAATTGTTTCGTCACATTAATATATTTAGTGTAGTTTTATCAAAAAAGGATCACTTTTTAAATGTTTCACTATTTGTATTTTTATGAAAATTTGCTGAGGATGGTCCTCCCCTTCGTCCTCTGAGGAACCTCCACTGGCATCACCCCTAGTTTACATGTGTCTTCTGACAGATGTAGTGTAACCTAAGTTGAAAACATGCATATTCATACAGTTATATTCAATGACTTCAATGATGTTGAATCCACTTACTCCCAAAATAATATTGTGTGTGTGTCTATCTGTGTCTGTGTCTGACTGTGTATTTGTTTTTGTGTATAGCGTCAATATGTTCATCAAACTGCACCTACATGGCTAGACCACTGAATATACAGTAGTATTGTTACTGTAATGACAATTGACCCCAATTGATCTATCTTGGACCTTAACCTGGTTGGAAGAATCAGTTCACCTTTGTGTGGACGTGTGTCTGTGTGCGTATGCATGTGTGTGTGTTTTAATCTCATAGCGTCAATATGCTCCTCTCTTCAAACTATAGGCTACCATGTACATGGCTAGACCACTGAATAAACAGCAGTAGGTTTACTTGTAATGACATTGACCACATTTCTCACTCTCTCTCTTGGACCTTGACCTGGTTGGAAGAATCAGTGAACCTTTACATTTAGTATGCCTCCTAACTGTGAGGGGAATTCAAGGCAGATTATGAACTGGGTGGTTTGAGCCCTGAATTCTGATTGGCTGAAGACCATGTGAAATCAGACCGTGTACCACGGGTGTGGCAAAACATTTCATTTTACTGCTCTAATTACATTGGTAACCAGTTTATAATAGCAGTACGGCTCCTCGGGGTTTGTGATATATGGCCAATATACCACGTTGCGTCATGCCAAAGAACAGCCCTTAGCCGTGGTATATTGGCCATCTACCACACCTTCTCTGGCCTTATTGCTTAAATATATCATGGCCAATGTCCCAAGTGGCACCCTATTCAATATATAGTGCACTACTAATGACCATAACCCTAGTCAAAAGTAGTGCACTACATAGGGAATAGGATGCCATTTGGGATGGACACTGGTGATATGACGCAGAAATTGCAGAAAATCATGACTACTATACCCAGTGGCAATTTTAGCATGTCAACCTTGGTGGGGCAAACCTATTTTTTGGGGGGGGGATGCATGCCAGCAAAGCCACTACACAGCACAGCACAACACAACACTAAACAATACATTAATTGCACTATAACGGTGACAAACGGTGCCAACAAACTGTTAGAGCCTACATAAAGCTGTCCCAACAGCAGAGTCCCAACATCTTACCACTGCTACACCTGTCTATCAGCGGAGCCTTGTCTGACAGCGAAACAGTTCAAGCAGCCTCATTCACTGCCTTTTAGAAAACATAGCAGATATGGCTGACTTGCTTAAACAAATGTGGTTTCTACTGACAATTGAGAAGTACAAACTATGGCATAAGTGGATGACAAGCGGATAAGAGGCAATCCGTAATTTCAATTAAGACATTAATGAGGGAGCTAGGAAGGACGTAGTGAATATAACTATTTGTTCAGCACTTTTGAAATGTACAGTGACAGAATTTAGAACATGGGCCGTTCTTACAGTGTACTCCCTGTACACCAGGTCAGCAACGTAGGATAAATAAAAGGAGCATATAAGCAGACAATGAAAGCTCTTACAATATTCAATGATTACATTTCTCTAAATCAGGTTATAGGCTACATGTGCATCACCAAGTCAGAACAGTAGGAGAAATTAAGAGGGGAAAATAGACCAAATTATTAGGGTGAGGCAAATGGGCTACTAACAGCTTACTACACAACATACTTAGTATTACTTTCTTAGCTACAGTATATATATCTCCCTGGCATATTTCATAATTTCTGCAGCAGCAAACAATACATTTTTGGACTCACCTTGTTGTGCTTTGCTCACTTGAACAGGAAGGTGGTGCAGTAGTCTTTCGTGGGCAAATTTTGTCATCAGACTTTGTCATCAAAGTCTTGGCATTCTCAGGATTTATGGTGCTTTCAAGACAACTGGGAAATGTAAAAAAAACAAGGCCAAATCATGAAGACATCAGTGATCTTCAGGTCGTAGCTCTATAAAGAGGCCCAAGTTCCCGATTTTCAACTCCGAGTTGGCTGACCGTTCAAAACCTATTTTCCCATTCGGAGCTAATTTTTTCCTGAGTTCCCAGTTGTCTTGAACTCACTGAAGTCAGATTTCCCAGTTCTGAGTTAACAGTTGTTTTGAGAAATCATGCTGGATTGACAGCATGGCCAATGTTGAATGTTTATCATTTTAAGCTTGGAAAATAGACCCTTAAACCTAGAATTGGGACCACACACCCACTCCACTGAATAGCAGGCTAGTGATTTCTTTGCAATGTTTACAGATAGCCACGGATTCCTTCCAAACCACTCATTGTTGTTGAATTTGCGATTTCCAATTTGTTGTTTAATGTTTATGGCCAATGAGCACCAATACATTACCTTTAATTTCTCTTCATTATTTCATTATTATTTCTATTCAAATGACAAGGATTAAAAGGGATTTGCCAGTAGATTGTCGACTTGATTCATGATGATGACTGCTAGCTAAGATTTTGAACATATGATGTTGACATGAACAGTCCAATCAAAGCTACTGTAGATATAATGTGATTTGACATCATTTTATCTGTAGCCAATGACCTTGAGCCTTCTTGGATGGGCACTTCTAATGTAACTCTACGGCAGCACCCAAGGGGCTTGCATTTTTGGCAGTGACGTAGTGTCCCCATGAGTGACAGAACACTGAGCGAATCACGGTGCAACTAGAGAACATTACCAACCCCTATGCTCCATGTTTTCCGCTGGCTGCCCCACCACCACAGAAAGCACTGAGCTAGGCTGAAACACCTGCATTTTGTAGCTGCCTTATTCAAGAAAGCAAAAATGTATGGAGGCTTTATTAACTAAAATATTTTATTAAATGTTTTACTTTGTTTGCTAACTGATATGTGACATGTATTAATGACAAAATAACATGCAAAACAGGCAACCCCCCCATGTATATGATTTATTTGGCAAAAAATGCTCTCCCCTACCTGCCCTGAATGACAGGTCGCCACTGACTGTACCAACATAAACAAGTTAAATCCATTTTCCCTTTTTGGCTTCATATATAATGTGTTGCAACAGCACTAAACACCCCCTAACTATTCATAGTAGGGGTGTATTTCAAACATAACACAATAATGGGTTTAGGCTATGACAGAATTATATCTATTTTATTTCCACAAGTGTAGGCTTAGGCTATGAATAAAGTTATATTATCAACCAATCACATGAGTAGGCTTAGACTGTAATAAAAGTGGTATCTGCAGTAATCTATCTGGTTTAGTGCTAGGTAGTGGCTGTCTTTCTTTGCTGTCCAATGTGTCCCAACCTTACCATGGTGTGCTGTAGTGCATCCTTCGATACCAATCAATTCTGGTCAAGTATCTGTGACACAGTACTGTCTGGCAGGCTGGCAGGCTGGCAGGCAGGCAGTAGTTCAGACACCAGGCAATGAAGTTATAAGCTAAAACAGGTGCCCTTCCATTAATGATATCATCTGTGTTGATATGTCGCTGGGATGTCTGGTTGTTGGTCGTTTTTAGTGCCGTTGTAACTGCCGTAAAGGTCTGAGAATGTTCTGGACTCTAGTGTAAAATGTACACTGATTGTACAACACCTGCTCTTTCCATGAAATAGAGTGACCAGGTGAATCCAGGTGAAGCTATGATCCCTTATTGATGTCACTTGTTAAATCAGTGTAGATGAAGGGGAGGAGACAGGTTAAGGAAGGATTTTTAAGCCTTGAGACAATTGACACAGGGATTGTGTATGTGTGCCATTCAGAGGGTGAATGGGCAAGCCAAAATATTTAAGTGCATTTGATCAGGTTATTTTTCATAATTTCACAATTAATAACGTTTTTTGTTTTTTTTACTGACAAAATCCGGTGTTTCTATGTCAAACAGTTTAGTTATATTTCAGTTTTCTGTGATGTAATATTGGGATGCAAACTCAAAATTGAATACATTTCGCCTCTATATCTGATATGGTACAGATGTCCTCTTTTTTTAAAGCCCATAACCATGTGTATGAGGTGTATACGTTTGTTTAAGACAACCAAGAATCATCCTGAGTGACCCTGATTTAGCCCACTGCAGTAAAATATGAAACCATCACTCAAAGAGTAGCAAATTACATTCACCCTGCTTAGCATTTGTCCATTATTCTTGCTGCTCTCAGTGGCGTATATGTTTTGAATTGCTTACTGTATATACTACTTTATTCCATGCTGTTATGTAAAGTGCTACCATTTACTCACTCACTAAATCACTTATAAAAAGCCTACTATACAGCTACCCCGGTTAGTACCTTCTCTAAGCATGCAGCTCTTGCCTTGCTGTGTAGGACCTAAGCCAAGCACTAGGGAATAGAGTAGTCTGCTCTCTCTCTATCACTATCTGCTGTGTTATGCATCAGTGACTTAGAGCATTAAAGATTCATGTTCTTGAACAGCATCTACAGTCGCGTATGGGTTGAACGTTAATGTGCCTGAACTGAATGAACTTCCTAAACCACTCCTTTCAATAACTTTCAGAAACTTCAACAGAGGGGAGCCTCCTGAGTGGCACAGCGGTCTAAGGCACTGCATCACAGTGCTAGAAGCGTCACTACAGATCCGAGTTCAATCCTGGGCTGTGTCGCAGTTGGCCGCAACCAGGAGACCCATGAGGCGGAGCACAATTGGCCCAGCTTCGTCCAAGTTAGGGGAAGGTGTGGCCTGCTGGGTTGTCCTTATCCCTTCACACTCTAACAGAGTTAAAATTCACACATAAATGTGTAATAATATTTACACTGCAATGACTGCATCATTTTAGTGTCAGATTAGTGAGATTTGTACATTTGAAATGTTTCTGTTGGTTCCGTTGCGCCAGGCAAGCTCAATCAAGCCGAGCTAAAGTATTTACAATTATTTCAAATAGTAGTTGAACCCAGGTCTGAGACATAGACAAGTGGGAGGATACAGCAGCAGAGAGAGAGAGGGAGGATCAGGCCAGAGGAGGGACCAGGGAGAGAGCAGCGGGCTATAAAACCACAAAGCACCCAAACCACAGGTCAAACCACATAACCTCTCACATCCGCACAGAGAAAAAAGCCATTGGACTGCAACTGCATATATCTAGTCTGTCTGTCTGTCTGTCTGTCTGTCTGTCTGTCTTTCTGTCTGTCTGTCTGGCTGGCTGTCTCAAGTTGGACACTGCAGTCAGAAGCTTTTACCAATACATTTAATGACCTAATGACAGCTGTTGACATCATTTAGTAGATTAATAATGTATTTTTTTAGGGGGTAGATCAGCTACAATATTGTAGATAGATTGTGGCTCGCATCATGTAATGGTCTGCATAATTTCCAATCCCCATAAATATATTTTTTGTGTAATTATGTCAAATGTAAATATATTTTCCTTTATTATTTTCCCCTAACCCTCCTCTAATTGGAGTAAACGAATGGACAACAACACTTATGCTTCTACTTCTAGCTTATACATACTATATACATTTTACAGACACATATTATTTTACAATAGTTATCTTTTGTTTGTTTTCAGTCCCACCCTTCAGCTCCACTCAACCCCTCCCATCTACTGCTGAACACCATCTAGTTTTGATTTGTATTTGACATTTGTGTTTCAACTGTGCTGTGATGTTTCACAAAAGTTCTGAAAATTTCAATTATCACAGTTTCTATAGATTGTAAATTTGAGATTTTAAAAAATGAGAAGAGTATTATTATATTATTGATCGATTGAATAAGACTTTTCAAATCAACCAGGAGTGCTATTTGTAGAGTTTAGCTCCTGCATTGTTTTATTTATCAGTTAATTTACCATGTGTCATGGAATCGGTTAATAATGTCTTTATACAGTATGTCTCTATATGGCTAACCACGTTTTTTTATGGTGTGTTCCATCTCATATTTTTTTGTAACCAAGTCAGAGTGGTAGAGAGGTCTAGGTTTACCATGTTTTGATATTTTGAACTGAAAACATTTGTGAATAATCTTGGAATGGTGACAGGGGATCCAACTCCTGTACTGTATTGGCCCTGGTCAAAAGTACCCCATAGACCCAGATTAAAAGTACCCCATAGACCCTGATCAAAAGTACTCCATAGACCCTGATCAAAATTATCCCATAGACACTGATCAAAAGTATCCCATAGAACCTGATCAAAAGTATCCCATAGAACCAGATCAAAAGTATCCCATAGACCCAGATCAAAAGTATCCCATAGAAACTGATCAAAAGTACCCCATAGACCCAGATCAAAAGTACCCCATAGACCCAGATCAAAAGTACCCCATAGAACCTGCTCAAAAGTATCCCATAGACCCAGATCAAAAGTATCCCATAGACCCAGATCAAAAGTGCCCCATAGACCCAGATCAAAAGTACCCCATAGAACCTGATCAAAAGTGTCCCATAGACCCAGATCAAAAGTACCCCATAGGCGATGGTCAAAAGTACCCCATAGGCCCTGGTCAAAAGTACCCCATGGACCCTGGTCAAAAGTACCCCATGGACCCTGCTCAAAATGCCATTTAAGAGGCAGCAATTGGTTTCGGTGGATGAACCATTGGAATCCTACTTAGACTGAGGTAACCTCTCTCATCCATAGAATTCCCAGATCCATGCAGTAATCAACTAATTTATCAGGTATGACAAAGTGCTGTGAACTGATTAACCCCCTTAATTTATCCATGTGAATGGGATTCTTGATCTGGATGGTCTAGAGTATTGTCCATACAAATGCAATGACTAGAATGGGGAACATTACTAGGATGTCCCGCTTTTTTCCCCTGGCATACAGTGGGGCAAAAAAGTATTTAGTCAGCCACCAATTGTGCAAGTTCTCCCACTTAAAAAGATGAGAGAGGCCTGTAATTTTCATCATAGGTATACTTCAACTATTTCAGACAAAATGAGGGGAAAAAATCCAGAAAATCACATTGTAGGATTTTTAATGAATTTATTTGCAAATTATGGTGGAAAATAAGTATTTGGTCAATAACAAAAGTTTATCTCAGTACTTTGTTATATACCCTTTGTTGGCAATGACAGAGGTCAAACGTTTTCTGTAAGTCTTCACAAGGTTTTCACACACTGTTGCTGGTATTTTGGCCCATTCCTCCATGCAGATCTCTTCTAGAGCAGTGATGTTTTGGGGCTGTTGCTGGGCAACACGGACTTTCAACTCCCTCCAAAGATTTTCTATGGGGTTGAGATCTGGAGACTGGCTAGGCCACTCAAGGACCTTGAAATGCTTCTTACGAAGCCACTCCTTCGTTGCCCAGGTGGTGTGTTTGGGATCATTGTCATGCTGAAAGACCAGGCCACGTTTCATCTTCAATGCCCTTGCTGATGGGAGGAGGTTTTCACTCAAAATCTCACGATACATGGCCCCATTCATTCTTTCCTTTACACGGATCAGTCGTGTTGGTCCCTTTGCAGAAAAACAGCCCCAAAGCATGATGTTTCCACCCCCATGCTTCACACTAGGTATGGTGTTCTTTGGATGCAACTCAGCATTCTTTGTCCTCCAAACACGACGAGTTGAGTTTTTACCAAAAAGTAATATTTTGGTTTCATCTGACCATATGACATTCTCCCAATCTTCTTCTGGATCATCCAAATGCTCTCTAGCAAACTTCAGACGGGCCTGGACATGTACTGGCTTAAGCAGGGGGACACGTCTGGCACTGCAGGATTTGAGTCCCTGGTGGCGTAGTGTGTTACTGATGGTAGGCTTTGTTACTTTGGTCCCAGCTCTCTGCAGGTCATTCACTAGGTCCCCCCGTGTGGTTCTGGGATTTTTGCTCACCGTTCTTGTGATCATTTTGACCCACGGGGTGAGATCTTGCGTGGAGCCCCAGATCGAGGGAGATTATCAGTGGTCTTGTATGTTTTCCATTTCCTAATAATTGCTCCCACAGTTGATTTCTTCAAACCAAGCTGCTTACCTATTGCAGATTCAGTCTTCCCAGCCTGGTGCAGGTCTACAATTTTGTTTCTGGTGTCCTTTGACAGCTCTTTGGTCTTGGCCATAGTGGAGTTTGGAGTGTGACTGTTTGAGGTTGTGGACAGGTGTCTTTTATACTGATAACAAGTTCAAACAGGTGCCATTAATACAGGTAACGAGTGGAGGACAGAGGAGCCTCTTAAAGAAGAAGTTACAGGTCTGTGAGAGCCAGAAATCTTGCTTGTTTGTAGGTGACCAAATACTTATTTTCCACCATAATTTGCAAATAAATTCATAAAAAATCCTACAATGTGATTTTCTGGATTTTTTTTCTCATTTTGTCTGTCATAGTTGAAGTGTACCTATGATGAAAAATACAGGCCTCTCTCATCTGTTTAAGTGGGAGAACTTGCACAATTGGTGGCTGACTAAATACTTTTTTGCCCCACTGTATATATACTCAATATGAAAACTGGTCCACACATCACAGAACATTTACTTTAAAGGAAGGCTAACTTCCAATGTGCAAACATTGCTTTATTCTGTGGTATGCTAGTGTGGATAGTCCTTATTTCTATGGTGTTGTTGTCTGCCTGAGGAGGAAGAGGCGTGGAGGGATACAGGAGGTAATCAGTCCAGGGTCTAAGAGCTTGTTAATTAAACTCGGGACCCCAGACCTTCTGTTACTTCCTCATTGTTCTATTGTTTCCCCTCTGTCTGATTTAGATCCATACCAGGATCTCTGGGACACATGGTGTCCTACTCTTATGAGTTGATCCAACCAAAATGTTTGAGTTCCGGTCCTGTACTTGTCAAACTGGTACGCAAACCCTCGGCAACAACAACACTTTGTTCTCCCGAAGCTAGTGCTGGCAAATACCTTGCCAAAACCATGGTCTGGGTTGGCTAAAGGTGACACTACTTCAGATCTGCTACACTAGCACAATTCCTGACAGTTATTCACTCCACTTTGCCTTCGCACTTGTTGTCAGTACGGCTGATTCCAGTACTAACTTTACTTCATAGTCTTCTTGGATATCCTAGTGTGGCATTTCCATATGAATGTTTTATTACCCATTAAGACAAGTACTAAACGTGAAATTCACAAGTAGCAGAAGTTGAGTCTTTGATGTCCTTGGGACCTCAGCACACTCTAAGCATCTATGAATCTAGTATCCCCACCATTTGACCTCTTCACCAACATCTGCCTAACACAATCTGACAAGTATGAGTTTGAGAGAGAAAGAAAAAAACACAATTTCTGTCTGCTGACAACAACATAATCTCTCTATTTTGTAGTCACCTGACTCCAGTCTAGAAGAGCTTTCCCTGTGTGCGTGTGTGCGCATCTGTGTGTGTGTGTCTGTGTGTGTGTGTGCATTTGTGCAGATTTCAGTCATAGTGCCATGCAGCAATGTGAAATACAAATAGGATAATGTGCTGGGAGAGGCGGCCTTGTGAACCCAGCCTCTGTCTGATCCACAGTCCCCCTATAAATAAAGGCTCAGTGCTGCAGCTGCAGAGTACACACACACCCTCTCCCTCTGGCGACCACAACGCTGTTCTGGAAGCTGTCGCCCGGCGTTAAAATCAACATGGAGACTTCCAGACCAATTCACACACGTGGCATACACACACACTCACACACACACACACACACACACACACACACACACACACACACACACACACACACACACACACACACACACACACACACACACACACACACACACACACACACACACACACACACACACACACACACACACACACACAATTAAGGAGGCATTTTTCAGTTCACTGTAAAGGTGGGCGTAGATTAACTTGGGTGACCCTATAGGTAAATGGCATCATTAGCATATATAATACAATGTTTGCGCTTCACTTAAAAATGCTGGTGCTCACATGATCATGCCACATTACCAAGACTATATCATGTCTACTACACTGTAATTACAGTGTACGTGCCTATGTATCTAGCATATAAATACATTGTGTTATACAATATTGCAGTACTGTAGTTTCGGTGTGATTTAAGACTATAAGCACAGGACACACCCAGTCTTTATGGCCAAGAGAGTTTTGTTTTCAGCCCAGGTCAAGGCCTCACACACACACACACATGCACGCACACACACACACCCATTCCAAGTGTCATTATTTTCTGATAAGTGATCACAGTGTGAAGGAACACAGTACACACAGGGCTGTCCGTCTGAAAATGGAGGCCCAGATCCAGTTTTGCTCTGGACATCAAAGCCCTTCTCTTTCTCCACTCTGCTCTCCAAGACCAAAATCGCAATAGCTGGCCAGAGAGTTTAAACACAAACAGTAAATTCAGCATTTAACATTGACTACACTGTCACTAAGGACCCAGACAGGGATCCTGGCTTTGACCACCATGTTCAAGAAGTGATTCATAGGACGCTGCTGGTGGTCATGTGTGCATGTGCATTTGCGTGCATCCGTCTCTCCGTCCGTCCCTGTATGTGTGTGTCGGTGTGTGTGTGTCCGTGTGTGATGCTGGCATTTGCACCATGTGTTGACCATGGTGAGAGGTAAAAGGGACACTTTATAGCAGAGTTCTTTGGCAATGTCTTGTCCTCCGTCCCACAGGCATGTTGATAAGCTGGTATTAAGGATGTGAAGGTGGCTGTGAAACATTTGGTCCTGAATGATTACTGGTAGTTTAACTGTTTTATTTAATTTGTAGGACACTTTCCAGGGATTAAAATCCTGCCAAACAATATTAAATGTAACCATCTACTTCCATCTAGTGATGATATAAAAGTACTACGTCTTCAGTACAACTTGCCTGTGAAATATATTCACAAATATTTGATGTAATGCAAAATTATTATTTTTTTATATCAGTTGCTAGCACTGGGAAATCTAGAACTGAATACTAAGTATCTATGTCAAGATCTAGAGTTCCTAATGGACCACTGCTAACGATTACATAATAATTTAGATTTGACCTAATTTATGTCTTGAGTGAAGTCTAATCCTTCCAGAGCTTGACTTGGAGCTACAGTAGCAGCTGAACAAACATTCTATTTCTGCATACCATTCATTACAGCATTAATAAATCCTGTATTTTCCTCAGTGACTATATTAGTCTCATTTTATGGATACACCATTTCATCACTAGAGGGAGTGCTGGTATTTCATATGGATCCATCGTCGGCACAAAATATCATTCCAATATATGATGACCATGAGGATTCTGTAATAACGCTATAAGTACCGTTTTCAGGGCTGTCTGTCTGGTATTATCGGTTCTGTGTTATTGTTATTTTCTCTGCCCTGAATTTAACCTCAATAGTCCCCTCCAGCTCTCTCTCTGTGTGTGTGTGTGTGTGTGTGTGTGTGTGTGTACTCACAGATGGATTGAACTGTCTCAGGAATCCTCATGAACATAAATTCACCACTGTCTGCTGTCACAAATAAGAAATCATAGACCTAGAGTACACACACACACACCCACACATGGTTGCTGAACATACAAAGTCATCCATCTTCAATGAAAGGTGTTGTTCTCAGCATAAAGCTTTAGAAAAATATCATCAACTACAGACAGTGTCAGGTATCGCAGAAAAACAACCCTCCTATAGGGACCATTGGAAAATATAGAAAACATTCCTAAATGAATGGGGATGGATGATGGATGGATGTGTATGTCTGGACAATGAGACTGAAAGATCAGTGATACCTGTTTGGAGGGAACATTCCCAGTCAGTGCCTTTACCTTTTCTGATGGATTCTTCATTTTTTATGATTTATTGGTGCCAGTCACATGGATGCTTCAGTTGGCCGGTAAATCGTGTGTGTGTGACCCAGTAGGTTTTAATGCTGACCTCACCATACTGTACAGTAATCATTGTGTCCATGTTTTATTTTCATTTTCTTCACAGAGAGAAACCAGCCAGCTCCTATTAACAGCTCACCATTTGACAGAGCTGCCATCCGTCCATCTATCGACTGAGGAGTAAAGTGGGGAAGAGAACTTTGGTGTGGTTCCCGGGTGGGGTAAGTCTGCTGTAGGATAAATGTTCTGTCCTCCTGCACCGTTCCAATCACCAACATAATTACAAAAAGTACATTTGGCAGGAGAACATTTCACTCAGACAGCAGTGGTTTCGATGTCCTCTGGTGCAGGTTTCCCCCCCCACGTGTTATAAATATGAGTTTGAACACTTACCTGTCACTGTCAGCTCATCCGTTTTAAACGGTTAAACCCCTCTGCCTTTTTTTCATACCGTACAAGATCACATATTTTTACCCCCTCTCAGAGTGTGAAGTCAGCAACCTAGCTCTAATGTCCTTCATATTTCAGCTTGATGGGCATCTATGGCACACACACACACACGCACGCACACACACACACACACGCACACACACACACACACACACACACACACACACACACACACACACACACACACACACACACACACACACACACACACACACACACACACACACACACACACACACACACACACACACACACACATAGCAATAGAACCCTCCCCTTCACAACCTTTTTCTTGATTATTGCACTGAGCTGGTTGCTGCAGACACAGCAACAATGCTGAGCGGATTAACCACCTAGGAAGATGCTCTCGGTTTACACCCACCTCCTCCATCTAGAGATCTATTCTCTTCCCTGGTATGTGGTTCATTCTGGGCCTTATCTAGCTTAACTCTTGACCTCTAACCGCTGAATGAGTTACCTTATCTTGTTTGCATTAATGCATTTATCCAAGCTTACTGTTGTAAGACCATTATGGACCGTGAAAGTAAAACTCCTTTCTTTACCTGTCTGTGTCTCTGAGGTGTACAGTGTCGTGTATAGAGGTGCCTCACAGTGTGCACATTTGTAAAATAATGAAGATAAAGGCACAAGAACGAATGCCTGGCATGCATCGTCTACCCCTCCTCCCTCACCCCTACCTCTCTATACCTTGTGGCGATGCTGATTGATTTTCTGAGATACACACTTTTCTCAGGTTATCAGCTGATCAAGTTATATGGAGGGTTGTTATTAATGCGTTAACCTCAGACACATTGCTCGCACACACCACATACACAAAGGTCACACACACACATGCACACATACACGTTATCAATGTGATTGTCTAAGACACACTACTCAGGATCAATGCCCACTCTATCATGATAGCGCTCTAAGACCTCTTATTCTACGTCATTGATTGGTCGATAGAGAGGCCAGGACCTAACGGCCGGCGGCTGCACTTCAGATGAGTAATTAATGAGCTCAGATGAGAGGATAAACTGGTGGCTCATCCTGGCTTAGTGGGGTGGATGCTGCATTGGATCTTAGTGAGGGTAATGGATACTGTAGAGGATCTTAGTGAGGGTAGTGGATACTGTAGTGGCTTAGTGAATGTAGTGGATACTGCATTGGATCTTAGTGAGTGTAGTGGATACTGTAGTGGATCTTAGTGAGGGTAGTGGTACTGTAGTGGCTTAGTTAATGTACCGGATGCTGTAGTGGATCTTAGTGAGGGTAGTGGATACTGTAGTGGATTTTAGTGGGGGTAGTGGATACTGTAGTGGCTTAGTGAATGTAGTGGATACTGTAGTGGATCTTAGTGAGTGTAGTGGAACATTTTGTGGCTTAGTGAATGTAGTGGAGACTGTAGTGGATCGTAGTGAGGGTAGTGGATATTGTAGTGGATCTTAGTGAGGGTAGTGGATACTGTAGTGGCTTAGTGAATGAAGTGGATGCTGTAGTGGATCTTAGTGAGTGTAGTGGATACTGTAGTGGATCTTAGTGGGGGTAGTGGATACTGTAGTGGATATTGTAGTGGCTTACTGAATGTAGTTGATAATGTAGTGGATCTTAGTGAGTGTAGTGGATACTGTAGTGGATCTTAGTGAGTGTAGTGCATACTGTAGTGGATCTTAGTGAGGGTAGTGGATACTGTAGTGGCTTAGTGAATGTAGTGGATACTGTAGTGGCTTCGTGAGTGTAGTGGATACTGTAGTGTATCTTAGTGAGGGTAGTGGATACTGTAGTGGATATTGTAGTGGCTTAGTGAATGTAGTGGATATTGCATTGGATCTTAGTGTGTGTAGTGGATACTGTAGTGGATCCTAGTGAGTGTAGTGGATACTGCATTGGATCTTAGTGAGTGTAGTGGATACTGTAGTGGCTCAATGAATGTAGTGGATACTGCATTGGATCTTAGTGAGTGTAGTGGATACTGCATTGGATCTTAGTGAGTGTAGTGGATACTGCATTGGATCTTAGTGAGGGTAGTGGATACTGTAGTGGATATTGTAGTGGCTTAGTGAATGTAGTTGATAATGTAGTGGATCTTAGTGAGTGTAGTGGATACTGTAGTGGATCCTAGTGAGTGTAGTGGATACTGTAGTGGATCTTAGTGAGTGTAGTGGATACTGCATTGGATCTTAGTGAGTGTAGGGGATACTGTGGTGGATCTTAGTAGGGGTAGTGGATACTGCATTGGATCTTAGTGAGGGTAGTGGATACTGCATTGGATCTTAGTGAGTGTAGTGGATACTGTAGTGGATCTTAGTGAGGGTAGTGGATACTGTAGTGGCTTAGTGAATGTAGTGGATGCTGTAGTGGATCTTAGTGAGGGTAGTGGATACTGTATTGGAACTAAGTGAGGGTAGTGGATACTGTAGTGGATCTTAGTGAGGGTAGTGGATACTGTAGTGGATCTTAGTGAGTGTAGTGAATACTGCAGTGGATCTTAGTGAGGGTAGTGGATACTGCATTGGATCTTAGTGAATGTAGTGGATACTGTAGGGGATATTGTAGCAGCTTAGTGAATGTAGTTGATAATGTAGTGGATCTTAGTTAGTGTAGTGGATACTGTAGTGGATCTTAGTGAGTGTAGTGGATACTGTAGTGGATCTTAGTGAGGGTAGTGGATACTGTAGTAGCTTAGTGAATGTAGTTGATAATGTAGTGGATCTTAGTTAGTGTAGTGGATACTGTAGTGGATCTTAGTGAGTGTAGTGGATACTGTAGTGGATCTTAGTGAGGGTAGTGGATACTGTAGTGGCTTAGTGAATGTAGTGGATACTGCATTGGATCTTAGTGTGTGTAGTGGACACTGTAGTGGATCCTAGTGAGTGTAGTGGATACTGTAGTGGATATTAGTGAGTGTAGTGGATACTGCATTGGATCTTAGTGAGTGTAGTGGATACTGCAGTGGATCTTAGTGAGGCTAGTGGATACTGTATTGGATCTTAGTGAGGGTAGTGGATACTGTAGTGGATCTTAGTGAGGGTAGTGGATACTGTAGTGGATCTTAGTGAGTGTAGTGGATACTGCATTGGATCTTAGTGAATGTAGTGGATACTGTAGTGGATCTTAGTGAGGGTAGTGGATACTGTAGTGGATATTGTAGTGGCTTACTGAATGTAGTGGATACTGTAGTGGATCTTAGTGAGTGTAGTGGATACTGCATTGGATCTTAGTGAGTGTAGTGGATACTGTAGTGGATCTTAGTGAGGCTAGTGGATACTGTATTGGATCTTAGTGAGGGTAGTGGATACTGTAGTGGCTTAGTGAATGTAGTGGATGCTGTAGTGGATCTTAGTGAGGGTAGTGGATACTGTAGTGGATCTTAGTGAGGGTAGTGGATACTGTAGTGGATCTTAATGAGTGCAGTGGATACTGCATTGGATCTTAGTGAGTGTAGTGGATACTGTAGTGGATCTTAGTGAGGCTAGTGGATACTGTATTGGATCTTAGTGAGGGTAGTGGATACTGTAGTGGCTTAGTGAATGTAGTGGATGCTGTAGTGGATCTTAGTGAGGGTAGTGGATACTTTAGTGGATCTTAGTGAGTGTAGTGGATACTGTAGTGGATCTTAGTGGGGGTAGTGGATACTGTAGTGGATATTGTACTGGCTTAGTGAATGTAGTTGATAATGTAGTGGATCTTAGTGAGTGTAGTGGATACTGTAGTGGATATTAGTGAGGGTAGTGGATACTGCATTGGATCTTAGTGAGTGTAGTGGATACTGTAGTGGCTCAGTGAATGTAGTGGATACTGCATTGGATCTTAGTGAGTGTAGTGGATACTGTACTGGCTCAATGAATGTAGTGGATACTGCATTGGATCTTAGTGAGTGTAGTGGATACTGCATTGGATCTTCGTGAGGGTAGTGGATACTGTAGTGGCTTAGGGAATGTAGTTGATAATCTAGTGGATCTTAGTGAGTGTAGTGGATACTGCATTGGATCTTAGTGAGTGTAGTGGATACTTTGGTGGATCTTAGTGGGGGTAGTGGATACTGCATTGGATCTTAGTGAGGGTAGTGGATACTGCATTGGATCTTAGTGAGTGTAGTGGATACTGTAGTGGATGTTAGTGAGGGTAGTGGATACTGTAGTGGCTTAGTGAATGTAGTGGATGCTGTAGTGGATCTTAGTGAGGGTAGTGGATACTGTATTGGATCTAAGGTAGGGTAGTGGATACTGTAGTGGATCTTAGTGAGGGTAGTGGATACTGTAGTGGATCTTAGTGAGTGTAGTGGATACTGTAGTGGATCTTAGTGAGTGTAGTAAATACTGCATTGGATCTTTGTGAGTGTTGTGGATACTGTAGTGGATCTTAGTGAGGGTAGTGGATACTGTAGTGGATCTTAGTGAGTGTAGTGGATACTGCATTGGATCTTAGTGAGTGCAGTGGATACTGTAGTGGATCTTTGTGAGGGTAGTGGATACTGTATTGGATCTTAGTGAGGGTAGTGGATAATGTAGTGGCTTTGTGAATGTAGTGGATGCTGTAGTGGATCTTAGTGAGGGTAGTGGATACTTTAGTAGATCTTAGTGAGTGTAGTGGATACTTTAGGGGATCTTAGTGGGGGTAGTGGATACTGTAGGGGATATTGTAGTGGCTTAGTGAATGTAGTTGATAATGTAGTGGATCTTAGTTAGTGTAGTGGATACTGTAGTGGATCTTAGTGAGTGTAGTGGATACTGTAGTGGATCTTAGTGAGGGTAGTGGATACTGTAGTGGCTTAGTGAATGTAGTGGATGCTGTAGTGGATCTTAGTGAGGGTAGTGGATACTGTATTGGATCTTAGTGAGTGTAGTGAATACTGCCGTGGATCTTAGTTAGGGTAGTGGATACTGTAGTGGATCTTAGTGAGGGTAGTGGATACTGTAGGGGATACTGTAGTGGCTTAGTGAATGTAGTAGATAATGTAGTGGATCTTAGTTAGTGTAGTGGATACTGTAGTGGATCTTAGTGAGTGTAGTGGATACTGTATTGGATCTTAGTGAGTGTAGTGAATACTGCCGTGGATCTTAGTGAGGGTAGTGGATACTGCATTGGATCTTAGTGAATGTAGTGGATACTGTAGTGTATCTTAGTGAGGGTAGTGGATACTGTGGTGGATCTTAGTGAGTGTAGTGGATACTGCATTGGATCTTAGTGAGTGTAGTGGATACTGTAGTGTATCTTAGTGAGGGTAGTGGATACTGTAGTGGATATTGTAGTGGCTTAGTGAATGTAGTGGATACTGCATTGGATCTTAGTGTGTGTAGTGGACACTGTAGTGGATCCTAGTGAGTGTAGTGGATACTGTAGTGGATATTAGTGAGTGTAGTGGATACTGCATTGGATCTTAGTGAGTGTAGTGGATACTGTAGTGGATCTTAGTGAGTGTAGTGGATACTGTATTGGATCTTAGTGAGGGTAGTGGATACTGTAGTGGATCTTAGTGGGGGTAGTGGATACTGTAGTGGATATTGTAGTGGCTTAGTGAATGTAGTTGATAATGTAGTGGATCTTAGTGAGTGTAGTGGATACTGTAGTGGCTCAATGAATGTAGTGGATACTGCATTGGATCTTAGTGGGTGTAGTGGATACTGCATTGGATCTTCGTGAGGGTAGTGGATACTGTAGTGGCTTAGGGAATGTAGTTGATAATCTAGTGGATCTTAGTGAGTGTAGTGGATACTGCATTGGATCTTAGTGAGTGTAGTGGATACTTTGGTGGATCTTAGTGGGGGTAGTGGATACTGCATTGGATCTTAGTGAGGGTAGTGGATACTGCATTGGATCTTAGTGAGTGTAGTGGATACTGTAGTGGATCTTAGTGAGTGTAGTGGATACTGTATTGGATCTTAGTGAGGGTAGTGGATACTGTAGTGGATCTTAGTGAGGGTAGTGGATACTGTAGTGGATCTTAGTGAGTGTTGTGGATACTGCATTGGATCTTAGTGAATGTAGTGGATACTGTAGTGGATCCTAGTGAGGGTAGTGGATACTGTAGTGGATATTGTAGTGGCTTAGTGAATGTAGTGGATGCTGTAGTGGATCTTAGTGAGGGTAGTGGATACTGCATTGGATATTAGTGAATGTAGTGGATACTGTAGTGGATCTTAGTGAGGCTAGTGGATACTGTATTGGATCTTAGTGAGGGTAGTGGATACTGTAGTGGCTTAGTGAATGTAGTGGATGCTGTAGTGGATCTTAGTGAGGGTAGTGGATACTGTAGTGGATATTGTAGTGGCTTAGTGAATGTAGTTGATAATGTAGTGGATCTTAGTGAGTGTAGTGGATACTGCATTGGATCTTAGTGAGTGTAGTGGATACTGCATTGGATCTTAGTGAGTGTAGTGGATACTGTAGTGTATCTTCGTGAGGGTAGTGGATATTGTGGTGAATTAGTGAATGTAGTGGATACTGCATTGGATCTTAGTGTGTGTAGTGGATACTGTCGTGGATCCTAGTGAGTGTAGTGGATACTGTAGTGGATATTAGTGAGTGTTGTGGATACTGCATCGGATCTTAGTGAGTGTAGTGAATACTGTAGTGGCTTAGTGAGGGTAGTGGATACTGCATTGGATCTGTGTGAGTGTAGTGGATGCTGCAGTGGATTTTAGTGAGGGTAGTGGATATTGCATTGGATCTTTGTGAATGTAGTGGATACTGTAGTGGATCTTAGTGAGGGTAGTGGATACTGTAGTGGCTCGTAGTTAGTGTAGTGGATACTGCATTGGATTTTAGTGAGTGTAGTGGATACTATAGTGTATCTTAGTGAGGGTAGTGGATACTGTAGTGGATCTTAGTGAGTGTAGTGGATACTGCGTTGGATTTTAGTGAGTGTAGGGGATACTGCATTGGATCTTAGTGAGTGTAGTGGATACTGCATTGGATCTTTGTGAGTGTAGTGGATACTGCAGTGGATATTGTAGTGGATTAGTGAGTGTAGTGGATACTGTATTGGATCTTAGTGAGGGTAGTGGATACTGTAGTGTATCTTAGTGAGGGTAGTGGATACTGTAGTGGATATTGTAGTGGCTTAGTGAATGTAGTGGATACTGCATTGGATCTTAGTGTGTGTAGTGGACACTGTAGTGGATCCTAGTGAGTGTAGTGGATACTGTAGTGGATATTAGTGAGTGTAGTGGATACTGCATTGGATCTTAGTGTGTGTAGTGGACACTGTAGTGGATCCTAGTGAGTGTAGTGGATACTGTATTGGATATTAGTGAGTGTAGTGGATACTGCATTGGATCTTAGTGAGGGTAGTGGATACTGTAGTGGATCTTAGTGAGTGTTGTGGATACTGCATTGGATCTTAGTGAATGTAGTGGATACTGTAGTGGATCTTAGTGAGGGTAGTGGATACTGTAGTGGATATTGTAGTGGCTTAGTGAATGTAGTGGACACTGCATTGGATCTTAGTGTGTGTAGTGGATACTGTAGTGGATCTTAGTTAGTGTAGTGGATACTGCATTGGATCTTAGTGAGTGTAGTGGATACTGTAGTGGATCTTAGTGGGGGTAGTGGATACTGTAGGGGATATTGTAGTGGCTTAGTGAATGTAGTAGATAATGTAGTGGATCTTAGTTAGTGTAGTGGATACTGTAGTGGATCTTAGTGAGTGGAGTGGATACTGTAGTGGATCTTAGTGAGGGTAGTGGATACTGTAGTGGCTTAGTGAATGTAGTGAATACTGCCGTGGATCTTAGTGAGGGTAGTGGATACTGCATTGGATCTTAGTGAATGTAGTGGATACTGTAGTGTATCTTAGTGAGGGTAGTGGATACTGTGGTGGATCTTAGTGAGTGTAGTGGATACTGCATTGGATCTTAGTGAGTGTAGTGGATACTGTAGTGTATCTTAGTGAGGGTAGTGGATACTGTAGTGGATATTGTAGTGGCTTAGTGAATGTAGTTGATAATGTAGTGGATCTTAGTGAGTGTAGTGGATACTGCATTGGATCTTAGTGAGTGTAGTGGATACTGTAGTGTATCTTCGTGAGGGTAGTGGATATTGTAGTGAATTAGTGAATGTAGTGGATACTGCATTGGATCTTAGTGTGTGTAGTGGATACTGTCGTGGATCCTAGTGAGGGTAGTGGATACTGTAGTGTATCTTAGTGAGGGTAGTGGATACTGTAGTGGATATTGTAGTGGCTTAGTGAATGTAGTGGATACTGCATTGGATCTTAGTGTGTGTAGTGGACACTGTAGTGGATCCTAGTGAGTGTAGTGGATACTGTAGTGGATATTAGTGAGTGTAGTGGATACTGCATTGGATCTTAGGGAGTGTAGTGGATACTGTAGTGGATCTTAGTGAGTGTAGTGGATACTGTATTGGATCTTAGTGAGGGTAGTGGATACTGTAGTGGATCTTAGTGAGGGTAGTGGATACTGTAGTGGATCTTAGTGAGTGTAGTGGATACTGCATTGGATCTTAGTGAATGTAGTGGATACTGTAGTGGATCTTAGTGAGGGTAGTGGATACTGTAGTGGATATTGTAGTGGCTTAGTGAATGTAGTGGATACTGCATTGGATCTTAGTGTGTGTAGTGGATACTGTAGTGGATCTTAGTGAGTGTAGTGGATACTGCATTGGATCTTAGTGAGTGTAGTGGATACTGTAGTGGATCTTAGTGAGGCTAGTGGATACTGTATTGGATCTTAGTTTGGGTAGTGGATACTGTAGTGGCTTAGTGAATGTAGTGGATGCTGTAGTGGATCTTAGTGAGGGTAGTGGATACTGCATTGGATCTTAGTGAGTGTAGTGGATACTGTAGTGGATCTTAGTGAGGCTAGTGGATACTGCATTGGATCTTAGTGAGGGTAGTGGATACTGTAGTGGCTTAGTGAATGTAGTGGATGCTGTAGTGGATCTTAGTGAGGGTAGTGGATACTTTAGTGGATCTTAGTGAGTGTAGTGGATACTGTAGTGGATCTTAGTGGGGGTAGTGGATACTGTAGTGGATATTGTAGTGGCTTAGTGAATGTAGTTGATAATGTAGTGGATCTTAGTGAGTGTAGTGGATACTGCATTGGATCTTAGTGAGTGTAGTGGATACTGTAGTGTATCTTCGTGAGGGTAGTGGATATTGTAGTGAATTAGTGAATGTAGTGGATACTGCATTGGATCTTAGTGTGTGTAGTGGATACTGTCGTGGATCCTAGTGAGTGTAGTGGATACTGTAGTGGATATTAGTGAGTGTTGTGGATACTGCATCGGATCTTAGTGAGTGTAGTGAATACTGTAGTGGCTTAGTGAGGGTAGTGGATACTGCATTGGATCTGTGTGAGTGTAGTGGATGCTGCAGTGGATTTTAGTGAGGGTAGTGGATATTGCATTGGATCTTTGTGAATGTAGTGGATACTGTAGTGGATCTTAGTGAGGGTAGTGGATACTGTAGTGGCTCGTAGTTAGTGTAGTGGATACTGCATTGGATTTTAGTGAGTGTAGTGGATACTATAGTGTATCTTAGTGAATGTAGTGGATACTGTAGTGGATCTTAGTGAGTCTAGTGGATACTGTAGTGGATCTTAGTGAGTGTAGTGGATACTGCGTTGGATTTTAGTGAGTGTAGGGGATACTGCATTGGATCTTAGTGAGTGTAGTGGATACTGCATTGGATCTTAGTGAGTGTAGTGGATACTGTAGTGGATCTTAGTGAGTGTACTGGATACTGCATTGGATCTTTGTGAGTGTAGTGGATACTGCAGTGGATATTGTAGTGGATTAGTGAGTGTAGTGGATACTGTATTGGATCTTAGTGAGGGTAGTGGATACTGTAAATCAAATCAATCAAATCAAATTTTATTTGTCACGTACACATGGTTAGCAGATGTTAATGCGAGTGTAGCGAAATGCTTGTGCTTCTAGTTCCGACAATGCAGTAATAACGAACAAGTAATCTAACTAACAATTCCAAAAAACTACTGTCTTATACACAGTGTAAGGGGATAAAGAATATGTACATAAGGATATATGAATGAGTGATGGTACAGACCAGCATAGGCAAGATACAGTAGATGATATCGAGTACAGTATATACCTATAAGATGAAAAGAAATCCAGCCACTGTAGTGGCTAAGTGAATGTAGTGGATGCTGTAGTGGATCTTAGTGAGGGTAGTGGATACTGTATTGGATCTTAGTGAGGGTAGTGGATACTGTAGTGGATCTTAGTGAGGGTAGTGGATACTGTAGTGGATCTTAGTGAGGGTAGTGGATACTGTGGTGGATCTTAGTGAGTGTAGTGGATACTGCATTGGATCTTAGTGAGTGTAGTGGATACTGTAGTGTATCTTAGTGAGGGTAGTGGATACTGCAGTGGATATTGTAGTGGCTTAGTGAATGTAGTGGATACTGCATTGGATCTTAGTGTGTGTAGTGGATACTGTAGTGGATCCTAGTGAGTGTAGTGGATACTGTAGTGGATATCAGTGAGTGTAGTGGATACTGCATTGGATCTTAGTGAGTGTAGTGGATACTGTAGTGGCTCAGTGAATGTAGTTGATAATGTAGTGGATCTTAGTGAGTGTAGTGGATACTGTAGTGGATCCTAGTGAGTGTAGTGGATACTGCATTGGATCTTAGTGAGTGTAGTGGATACTGTAGTGGCTCAGTGAATGTAGTTGATAATGTAGTGGATCTTAGTGAGTGTAGTGGATACTGTAGTGGATCCTAGTGAGTGTAGTGGATACTGTAGTGGATCTTAGTGAGTGTAGTGGATACTGCATTAGATCTTAGTGAGTGCAGTGGATACTGCATTGGATCTTAGTGAGGGTAGTGGATACTGCATTGGATCTTAGTGAGTGTAGTGGATACTGTAGTGGATCTTAGTGAGGGTAGTGGATACTGTAGTGGCTTAGTGAATGTAGTGGATGCTGTAGTGGATCTTAGTGAGGGTAGTGGATACTGTAGTGGATCTTAGTGAGTGTAGTGGATACTGTAGTGTATCTTAGTGAGGGTAGTGGATACTGTAGTGGATATTGTAGTGGCTTAGTGAATGTAGCGGATACTGCATTGGATCTTAGTGTGTGTAGTGGATACTGTAGTGGATCCTAGTGAGTGTGGATACTGCAGTGGATATTAGTGAGGGTAGTGGATACTGTAGTGGATCTTAGTGAGTGTAGTGGATACTGCATTGGATCTTTGTGAGTATAGTGTATACTGTAGTGGATCTTAGTGAGTGCAGTGGATACTGCACTGGATATTTGTGAGGGTAGTGGATAATGTAGTGGCTTAGTGAATGCAGTGGATACTGTAGTGGATCTTAGTGAGTGTAGTAGATACTGCATTGGATCTTAGTGAGTGTAGTGGATACTGTAGTGGATCTTAGTGAGTGTAATGGATACTGTAGTGGATCTTTGTGAGGGTAGTGGATACTGTATTGGATCTTAGTGAGGGTAGTGGATACTGCATTGGATCTTAGTGAGTGTAGTGGATACTGTAGTGGATCTTAGTGAGGCTAGTGGATACTTTAGTGGATCTTAGTGAGGGTAGTGGATACTGTAGTGGATCTTAGTGGGGGTAGTGGATACTGAAGGGGATATTGTAGTGGCTTAGTGAATGTAGTTGATAATGTAGTGGATCTTAGTGAGTGTAGTGGATACTGCATTGGATCTTAGTGAGGGTAGTGGATACTGTAGTGGATCTTAGTGAGGGTAGTGGATACTGTAGTGGATATTGTCATGTCTTAGTGAAGGTAGTGGATACTGTAATGGATCTTAGTGAGTCTAGTGGATACTGTAGTGGATATTAATGGGTGTAGTGGATACTGCATTGGATCTTAGTGAGTGTAGTGGATACTGTAGTGGATCTTAGTGAGTGTTGTGGAAACTGCATCGGATCTTAGTGAGTGTAGTGGATACTGTAGTGGACCTTAGTGAGGGTAGTGGATACTGCGTTGGATTTTAGTGAGGGTAGTGGATACTGAAGTGGATCTTAGTGAGGTTAGTGGATACTGCGTTGGATCTTAGTGAGTGTAGTGGATACTGCATTGGATCTTAGTGAGGGTAGTGGATACTGTAGTGGATACTGTAGTGGCTTAGTGAATGTAGTGGATACTGTAGTGGATCTTAGTGAGGGTAGTGGATACTGTAGTGGATTTTAGTGAGGGTAGTGGATACTGTAGTGGCTTAGGGAATGTAGTGGGGACTGTAGTGGATCTTAGTTAGGGTAGTGGATACTGTAGTGAATCTTATTGAGGGTAGTGGATACTGTAGTGGCTTCGTGAATGTAGTGGATACTGTAGTGGATCTTAGTGAGTGTAGTGGATACTGCATTGGATCTTAGTGAGTGTAGTGGATACTGCATTGGATCTTAGTGAGGGTAGTGGATACTGTAGTGGATCTTAGTGAGGTTAGTCGATACTGTAGTGGATCTTAGTGAGTGTAGTGGATACTGTAGTGTATCTTAGTGAGGTTAGTGGATATTGTAGTGGCTTAGTGAATGTAGTGGACTCTGTAGTGGACCTTAGTGCGTGTAGTGGATACTGTAGTGGATCCTAGTGAGTGTAGTGGATACTGTAGTGGATCTTAGTGAGTGTAGTGGATACTGCATTGGATCTTAGTGAGTGTAGTGGATACTGTAGTGTATCTTAGTGAGGGTAGTGGCTACTGTAGTGGATCTTAGTGAGTGTAGTGGGTGTTAGTGAGTGTATTGGATACTGTAGTGGCTTAGTGAGGGAAGTGGATACTGTTGTGGAGGCGTGCCATAACGGTAACTGTCTGCTCTGACTACCTTAGGAGAACAAGATATACTAAGAATGTTTTTGTTTTTGTTAAGGAAAGCTTGTCTGTAGACATCTTGCAGATTTTGTATTTTGTACAGGCACACACACACACACACACACACACACAACACCTACACACTCTGGGTTGAAATATCACCTTGGTCTGCTCATCTGGTAATGAACCTGCACTGTTTCTGTTGCTGTGGAGTGTGTGTGTGTGTGTGTGTGTGTGTGTGTGTGTGTGTGTGTGTGTGTGTGTGTGTGTGTGTGTGTGTGTGTGTGTGTGTGTGTGTGTGTGTGTGTGTGTGTGTGTGTGTGTGCGTGTGTGTATGTGTAAGAGAGACTAACTGAGTGTCAGGGCCGTGTGAATATAGCCACTCTGGTAATTATCTGGTTCAGTTGTGAATTGGAAAGATACAATATAAAGCTGTGATTTGATATTGTGTCAAAAATAGGAGTTACCCCTCCTCTCTCTCTTCCTCTATCTCTCACTTTTCTCTTCCTTTCCGTCTACCTCTCTCTTTCTCCCTCTCTCTCTCCCTCTATCGCTCTTCCTCCATCGCTCTCCATCCTCTCTCTCTCTCTCCCTTCATCGCTCTTCTTCCTCTCTCTATCGCTCTCCCCTTTTCTCCCTCTCCCTCCATCACTCTCTTTTCTCTGCCTGTCTGCAGAGAAGTGGAGAGACAATATCTCTGTGAAGAAGAAGAATGCACACTCAGCCCCGGTGCGGCAGATAACATCATATTTTTCCACTGAATGAAGCAGGTTAGGGAGAGGGTGTGGGTGTGGGAGGAGAGAGAGGGGGAGAGGGGAAGAGAGGGGCAACATTAACAAGACAATGGCACACGCTCCAATCTTTCACCTGCACTATATAATAACACCATAAGCACCTCTGGAGGGCGTGTGCTGTTGTTACTGAGCACAATTCCCAGGTTTCTCCACTCTGCTGCAGGATTTACCCAAACTGAGCATAATATATCTCAACTTGCTGCCCTGCTCTGTAGTAGTTGAGAATAGTATACTTCCTAATTATCTTGGGAACAATGGCTTGTTGCAAGGAAGAAGTGTGTTGGTTCTGTAATTATGTCACTGACTTATAGCCTACTGGTTAGACAGGGAGGGACAGAGTTTTAAATATTTGAGCATTTGATCAGTATTTAATATTCTAACATTTGCATACTGGGAGGAATGAAATCAGTCTGGGCATCTCAAAATGGCAGTCTTGGCAGAAAGATGAAAGGTTGTTCGTTTCTGAAAAAGTTGTAAAATGTGATGACTCCTTTGACTTGATATTGTGTTGGCTAGACTATCTGTCAAAGGTGTTTAGAACATGTTTGACAAAATATTGTTCTAAAATGGTTCTTCGGCTGTCCCCATAAGACAGGTGGGACCATTTCATGTTCTAGATATAACCTTTTTTCTATGTAGGCTAACTGCCATTTCATACAGTATGAAGATTTTCAATAGCCTAACCAATTTTTTAATTGTTGCGTTACATTATTTTACAGCGTTTGACTTGCAAGGCATCCGGCAGAGGCGAGGAGCCGGCGAACTACAGTCATTTGCACAAACACCTGCGCCTCCTAAATATTGATGTCGTAACCGTGTCAACGGAACACGCGCTTTAATCATCAACTGTCTGTCACTAGCAGGCTGACTCGAGACAACCTTGAGCACCTGCCCATGTTTTTCTCTGACTCTTAGTGCTGTCTCGCGCTCAGCGTCAGCCACAACCCGCGCGAGAAGCGATAGGTCCGTAGGCGCCAGAAATCCTAGGCACGAGACACCTAGCGCACCAGACTCTAGCTGAAACGCGGGAAGGGTCCTGGTGTCAGGCAAAGGTGAGCCTGGAGGTGAACAACTCCAACTGACAAAAAACAGCATATTAACCGGAGAATAACCAATACGAGGATGAGCGCTGTGGCGGAGGGCTGCGGGTAAGTTATTTAAAACGATGTCAAAATACTCAATTGTGCCTGTCACCGTTCTATAGGCTACTGTATGTTTCTACCATAAATTGCATTTGTGGACATAGGCCTATTGGTTGCATAGGCTATACCACAGCAAAATGTATTTCGCTGAGAATGAAACAATTCTCAGAACTTATTTACTGAGGTCATACGGTTTAACAGCGTGAAGATGATGAAGATGATGATGTCTACAGTAAATATGCCCGTCATGGAGATGTGTTGGTGGGTGCTCAGCCTGTCCAGTCCGTCCACCCACGGTGAAGGAGAAGGTAAACTGAAGTAGGTAACTTAACAGTATGCCCTCGTGGGAAGGCTTTCTTTGATACACGTGATGATGTCTGACTTCTACAGTTGCTGAGTCTGGAATAAGCGAATATTTTAGATCTATCTAAGATTAACAAATGGCAAATAGCCTATGCCTGGCTTCAGTTGGAGTAGGCAAGCCTAATTTCTGTTGCTATTGACAGCACATGCAGTTGCTTAGTGTTGTCTGCAGTATGGTAATTTTGTTTTGCTACAGTTTGTTTTGATGATGATGATGATGTGTCTTCCAGCCCCTCAGCAGTGGCCAATTGTATACAGTGATAAGTGAAAGAGTAATGGTAGTAATACCATGTAATAACATCGAATGCCTGGCTGACAGCTTCACTGCCTTGCCTTTTATATGATTCCTGAGCTTTGGAAATCTCTATTGCAGATAAGCAGGCCAAGTGCTTCACATAGGGCTCATTATCTGATCTGAGAAGATTGTTAGATGTTTATGCTGCACCCATATTAAGTAATAAGACATGGATAAATGGATGTTAGACAGATGAAAGATTAGCATTTATCCATGTGTTTATAATCATCGTGCATACTTTGCCTGTATAGAGGGCGCAAGCAACAGTGGTAGGAACACAGAAATAGAAAAACGTGCTGCATAATCAAAACGGAGATCTCTGAACTGACACAATTGGGAAAGATGTAAAGGCATCTTTGCAATTCAAGCACCCCCCTCTCTCTCTATTTCTCCCTCTCTCCTACCCTCTCCATCTCTCTCTCTCTCTCTAGCTCTCTCTCTTTCCCCCACCTTCCGTCTCATACCCTGCCTGCCTGCTGGGTAACAACTTCATTTGAGGCAGCAGTACCTGTATCAGCCAACCAGGCAGTCTCTTCCCTCCCTACTTTCTTCCTCTCTTCCTCCTGCAGGCTAGGCATGGCTTGGCGCTAGCTGCTCTTTCCAATGCCTTTCATGCCTGATGCTGAAACCCTTTGATGTTTCTTCTACTGAAGCGACTGCACTGCACATGCTCTGCACTATGTTAATGCTCTCTGATTGACTTAGGAATCTGCTAATTAACAAGCTACAACATTAGGATATCTTTCTCAACTGCAGTGTTCTCATAGCATTGTGTTCTGTGGAGTACAACAGAAGAAAGGTTCAGAACTTTGGGCTTAAATAAGTATGTGAAATCCCATTCTAGGAGCTCCTTCTTCGAATTCTTATAAGAATTCATGATGTGTGGTATCATCCAAATTAGTTATGTGAGCGAAGCAGCTTGCAAACCTTGGCTGGTTGGTAATGAAGATGTTGTATATTGGGGATAATGATTAAGACTTGAGCCATGCAATATTAGTGAGATGAAGAAATATATCAATGGAGTAAACCTTGGAGATGCAATAGCCTGGAGTCCTCCCTTACATTTATAATGTTATTAATTGTATCAGCAATACAATGATTGACAGCTTTTTTTACTCAGTACTTTGACGTGTAGCCTTGTGCCTAAATCAGAGCTATGTAATATGCACATATATCTTCACTATTTACATTATTCAAATAAATTAACATTGCATTTTAAACATTAGCAGTGGGTGCATTTTTCTGACATTGAGTATATAAAAACATTTAAGGGAAGAAAAATGTCAAATGTATAGATTCTTAATTTCAGTATCTACTCCATATCCTCAATGTATCTCATATATATGAATAATAAGATATATTGATTATACTCTACTACAATACATGTCTTCGCTGCTGCCTCTCCCTCTATAGCTCTCTTTCGTCTGTCCGTCCGTCTGTCTGTCTCTCTCTCTCTTTCTCTCTCCCCTCTCTTTCTCTCTTCCCTCTCTTTCTCGCTTTCTCTCCCCTCTCTCTCTCCCCTCACTTTCTCTCTCCCCTCTCTTTCTCTCTCCCCTCACTTTCTCTCTCCCCTCTCTTTCTCTCTCCCATCTCTTTCTCTCTCCCCTCTCTTTCTCTCTTACCTCTATTTCTCTCTTTCTCTCTCCTCTCTCTCTCTCCCCTCTTTCTCTCTCCCCTCTCTTTCTCTCTCCCCTCTCTTTCTCTCTCCACTCTATTTCTCTCTCCCCTCTATTTCTCTCTTTCTCTCTCCCCTCTCTCTCTTCCCCTCTCTTTCACTCTCCCCTCTCTTTCTCTCTCCCTCTCTTTCTCTCTTTCTCTCTCCCCTTTCTTTTTCTCTCCCTCTCCTTTTCTCTTCCCTCTCTTTTTCTCCCTTCTCTCTCTATCTCTTTATCTCTCTGTCTCTCTCTTTCTCTCTCCCTATATTTTGCTTTCGCTCTCTCTCTATCTCCCCTTTCTCTCTCCTGACATTTTCATTTTGTTCTGCTGCTTATGCATTGCCTCTCCTTCGGAGACCTTGTGGTGTCTTTCTTTGTTGTCTCTTTATGTTAAAGTCCATACATACATTTGAAGTCGGAAGTTTACTTACACTTTAGCCAAATACATTTAAACTCAGTTTTTCACAATTCCTGACATTTAATCCTAGTAAAAATTCCCTGTCTTAGGTCAGTTAGGATCACCACTTTATTTTAAGAATGTGAAATGTCAGAATAATAGTGGAGTGATGTATTTATTTCATTACATTCCCAGTGGATCAGAAGTTTACATACACTCAATTAGTATTTGGTAGCATTGCCTTTAAATTGTTTAACTTGGGTCAAATGTTTTGGGTAGCCTTCCACAAGCTTCCAACAATAATTTTGTCCCATTCCTCCTGACAGAGCTGGTGTAACTGAGTCAGGTTTGTAGGCCTCCTTGCTCGCACACACTTTTTCAGTTCTGCCCATACATTTTCTATAGGATTGAGGTCAGGGCTTTGTGATGGCCACTCCAATACTTTGACTTTGTTGTCCTTAAGCAATTTTGCCACAACTTTGTATACTTGGGGTCATTGTCCATTTGGAAGACCCATTTGCGACCAAGCTTTAACTTTCTGACTGATGTCTTGAGATGTTGCATCAATATATCCACAGAATTGTCCATCCTTATAATGCCATCTATTTTGTGAAGTGCACCAGTTCCTGCTGCAGCAAAGCACCCCCACAACATGATGCTGCCACCCCGTGCTTCACGGTTGGGATGGTGTTCTTCGCCTTGCAAGCATCCCCATTTTTCCTCCAAACATAACGATGGTCATTATGACCAAACAGTTTTATTTTTGGTTCATCAGACCAGAGGACATTTCTCCAAAAAGTATGATCTTTGTCCCCATGCACAGTTGCAAACCGTAGTCTTGCTTTTTTTATGGCGGTTTTGGAGCTGTGGCTTCTTCCTTTAAAATTTGTATTTTATTTATTTGTCATTATACCAGGTAAGTTGACATCAATTCCTTATGAGGTCTAAGTTACATTCTCATTTACAGCAACAACCCAGGGAATAGTTACAGGAGGAGGATGAATGAGCCAATTGTAAACTGGGGATTATTAGGTGACCGTGATGGTCAGATTGGGAATTTAGCCAGGACACCAGGGTTACCACCCCTACGATAAGTGCCATGGGATCTTTAATGACCTCAGAGAGTCAGGACACCCATTTAACATCCCACCTGAAAGACGCAACCTACACACAGCAGTGTCCCCAATCACTGCCCTGGGGTATTGGGATATTTTTTTAGACCAGAGTAAAGAGTGCCTCCTATTGGCCCTCCAACACCACTTCCACCAGCATCTGGTCTCCCATCCAGGAGCTGACCAAGACCAACACTGCTTATCTTCAGAAGCAAGCCAGCAGTGGTATGCAGGGTGGTATGCTGCTGGCATACCTTGCTGAGTGGCCTTTCAGGTTATGTCAATATAGGACTCATTTTACTGTGGATGTAGATACTTTTGTACCTGTTTCCTCCAGCATCTTCACAAGATCCTTTGCTGTTGTTCTGAGATTGATTTGCACTTCTCGCACCAAAGTATGTTCATTTCTAGGAGACAGAATGCGTCTCCTTTCAGAGCGGTACAAAGTAGATGTCCTAACCGACTTGCCATTACTATAGTTTGGTAACAAGAAATTTGTGGAGTGGTTGAAAAAGAAGTTTTATTGACTCCAACCTAAGTGTATGTAAACTTCAGACTTCAACTGTATGCACGTAACTTAGACCTCATAAGGAATTGATGTCTCTCACACAACACAAGCTAGCATTGTCAATGCAAGAGTTACAGCTTGAACACCAACCTTTCGTGTGCTTACCTGTAATATGTGTTTGCAGATCCCATAAACATAAAAAACACTGATACCCTGTTATAAATTATTGAAAAGAAAGCCATGTTCCGCTAATGTAGCAGTAGCGTTACAGAGAAAAATATATGTTGTCGCGTGTAGCAGTGAGTTGATGAGATCGATACATGATTCACTAAAGCCTCTCCCTGCGCCGTGAGAGTTGTAAGTGTATTGTGTCATCCTGATGCTCTGCTGTCACTTTGATATTAGCCCCCTGTCTGTCTGTACAGACCCGCCTTGGCTCACTGGAGCTTTCCCGGGACCTGTACCAGAGCAAATGCCTGCCTTGCTGCCTGCTCGGGGACCTACATTGCTGTCCTGGTCTGGATGTGTGTGTGTGTGTGTGTGTGTGTGTGTGTGGGGGGTTGAAGAAGCATCTGTTTGAAGTTACACATGGTATACACCGTCCAATGAAATGCTTACTTGCTGACTCTTTCTAAAAAAAATGCAGCAACAATAAGAAACAATAAAATACAAGATTGTGAACATAAAGTAAATGGCTCAGTAGAATATAATACATTTTTTAGCATAAGTATAAAACAGGAAGGCACAATTTATTTATTGTAACACAGGAAGGCACAATTTATTTTGGGGAATGGGGGATTGGGGGGTAAGTGTTTAAATTGTGCAGTATATAGCAATAATAATAAGAGTCTGGTAGCAGCACTTGTGATGTGTGTGTGTGTAGCATGAATGTATATCTTTGTGTTTCTGTGGATGTGGGAATGTCGGGGTGGGTGGGTGTGTGCATGAGTGAGGGCCTGTGTGCTGAAGTGCTGAGAATCAGAGCAGGTGGTCAGTCCAGTTCAAGTGTTCAGCAGTCTGATGGCTTGTAGATAGAAATGGTCTCTAAGCCTGTTGTTATCAGACCTCATACTCCGATACCGTCTGCCCAACGGTAAGGGAGTGAACAGTTCGTGGCTGGGGTGTGTGGGGTCCTTGATGATGCTGCGTGCCTTCCTCAGGCTCGTTTCCAGTAGATGTCCTGGATGGGAGCACGGACCCAGTGATGGAGTGGGCCGTCTTTGCCACCTGCTGGAGGGTCTTGCGGTCGTGGACGGAGTATTTCCCGTACCAGGCCGTGATGCAAATGTTCAGGACACTCTCGATGGTGCAGTGGTAGAATCTGGAGAGGACCGTTGGTGGCATACCAAATTTCAACAGCCGCCTTAGGAAGTAGAGATGCTGTTGCGCCCCCTTGGACAAGTGTGGTAGTGTTGTTGCTCCATGTCAAGTCCTCGGTAATGTGGACACCGAGGTACTGCAGTCCCGTTGATGTGGACCGGGGCATGTTCCTTCTGCTTCTTGAAGTCAACATTCAACTCCTTTGTTTTGCTGTCATTGAGAGAGAGAGGCTGCCAGTTTACTTACCTCCTCCCTATAGGCTGACTGGTTATTAGGCCTACAACCGTGGTGTTGTCTGCACACTTGATGATGGAGTTGGTGTCGTGCAAAGCCACACGGTCGTGGATGAACAGGGAGTACAGCAGAGGGCTGTGGACACACCCATGTGGGGCCTCTGTGTTAAGTGTCAGTGTGGAAGAGGTGTTGTTGCCAATCCTCACAGCCTGTGGTCTGCCCGTTAGGAAGTCCAGGATGCAGTTGCAGAGTTTGGTGTCCAGACCCAGGGCTGTGAGCTTGGTGTTGAGCTTGGAGGGAACAATAGTGTTCAATTCTGAACTGTAGTCAATGAACAGCACTCTCACATAGGTGTTCCTCTTGTCCAGATGTGATTTGGCCAGGTGAATAGAAATGGCACCTTCCGTAGATCTGTTGAAGCGGTAGGCAAGTTGGAATGGGTCCAGTGTGCCTGGCATGCTGGCCTGGATGTGGGCCATGACCAGCCTCTTGAAGCACATCATTATGACTGATAATTATGAGTGCGGCGAGGCAATATTAATTTGGGCATGTCACCTTTTTTTCTTGGGCACTGGGACAATGGTGTTCTCCTTGAAGCAAGTGTGGACTACAGCCTGGGACAGGGACAGGTTGAAGATGTCAGAGAAGATGCCCGCCAGCTGGTCAGCACGCACTTTGAGGACACGGCCAGGGATGCCATCTGGGCCGGCAGCTTTATGAGTACTCACTCTTTTGAGAGTGGAGAGGGGAGGAGGGGAGAGGAGTGGAGGGGAGAAAGAAAAGGGAGGAGGAGAGAAAGGGGAGCAGAGGAGTGGGAATGAGGGGAGAGGATGGTAGAGGAGAGCTGGGGAGATGTCAGACAATGAGATGTCAAACATCAAAATGTTTGAATTTAGATCTGTGACAGCTTCATCTCCGAACCTATTTCTGTCAGCAGAAGGGAAGGCACAGACAAAAGCAATTTTCTATATCTTGCTCTGTATCATAGTTTCCTAAGTTAAACCTTTGCCACTTACTGTATCATGTAACATAATAAATTCATAAGGGGAAGCATGGCTAAATGTGATGTAACTGAACATACTGTTTATAGAACATTTATAGAACAAAATATATTTGATTGTACATATGCTAATTAATCGTCCTAATTAGGTATTTTATAAATACTAATGATACCGCAATATTGTATTGTCTTATCCCTCATAGCACATGGCAAATCACAGTATAATGAAATCATATCGAAAAGGAAAAACAGACTTAAATGAGTAAGACAAACCATGTAATATTGATAGTCAAAGAGAGAAAGAGAGAGGGAGAGAGAGAGAGAGGATGAGAAAGAGAGGAGAGCAGATTAGAGAGAAGGCTTTGATGCCAGTCCCGGCTCTGGGAATCCTCCTGTGCCTTGAGGGGAAAACTCCCCTCCTCCTCTCCTCCCCACACCCAGCATCAATAATGAATGGAAGATATCTTGTTCAGTGGAAGGCAGAACTGAGCTGGCATACTGATTTCTTTCTTTAATGTTGTCAGTGAGTGAACCTTATGTAAAAATTGCATCATGGTCTGTGTTTGCTTTGCTTCATTAAATATATGGTTTGTTGGTTCGTGAGTGTTGTCAATTTATGGAAATAGAAGTATAAGAGTGTGTTAAACACAAATAATGCACCGTCTGGCCTTTTTTTTCTCCACATTTTTTTCTCAGATGTTTTATTTTAATTTAATATTTTATTTAAATAGATAAGTAAATGAAGAACAAATTCTTATTTACAATGATGGCCTTCCAAGAGGCAAAAGGCCTCCTGCGGGGACGGGGGTTGTGATTAAAAATACAAATGTAGGACAAAACACACATCACGACAAGAGAGACACCACACGACCTAAGACAGCAACACAGCATGGCAGCAACACATGACAACACAGCATGGTAGCAACACAACATGACAACAACACGGTAGCAACACAACATGGTAGCAGCACAAACATGGTACAAACATTGTTAGGCACAGACAACATCACAAAGGGCAAAAAAGTAGAGACAACAATACATATCGCAAAGCAGCCTCAAGCTTCCGTAAGAGTGGCCATGATTGAGTTTTTGAATGTAGAGATGGAGATAAGACTGTTCAGTTTGAGTGTTTTTTGCAGCTCGTTCCAGTAGCTAGCTGCAGTGAACTGAAAGTGGAGCGATCCAGGGATGTGTGTGTTTGGGGACCTTTAGCATAATGTGACTGTCAGTAGGGGTGTTGAATGTGGAGGATGAGGGTTGCTGTATGTATCTCAGATAGTACTTGTATGAGGTGACTACCTCAAGCTCTAAACCCTCAGCGGTAGTAATCAAACCACATGATCTTTGTTTTGGAGGTGTTCAGAACAAGGTTACGGGCAGAGTAAGCTTGTTGAACACTAAGAAAACTTTGTTGTTGAGCGTTTAACACAAAATCTGGGGAGGAGCTAGCTGAGTATAAGACTGTATCATCTGCATATAAATGGTTGCGAGAGCTTCCAATTGCCTGAGCAATATTGAGAATAGAGTGCTTGTATTGCAGCAGTATCTTTACTAGGGTGTTAACTGTGTTTCAATTACATAATAATTATATTGTAATTACATAGATGTTACTATAGTCCTTGCTGTGAAATGTACTTTTTTCTAGTGTTCTGTTTCCTATTGTGACCTGAAAGTCATTCAGTGTTGACTTCCAAATGATTACAATCAAGTTATTTTTAAGTGCTTATTGATGTCACAAAACCTCAGTTCAGAGTGTAGTCTACACTAGGCCATGTGGATGAATTAATCAAACATGTGAAGTAGAGGTCGACCAATTATGATTTTTCAACACCGATACCGATACCGATACTGATTCATCGGCCGATTTAAATTTTTTATTTGTAATAATGACAATTAAAACAATACTGAATGAACACTTATTTTAGCTTAATATAATACATCAATAAAATCAATTTAGCCTCAAATAAATAATGAAACATGTTCAATTTGGTTTAAATAATGCAAAAACAAAGTGTTGGAGAAGAAAGTAAAAGTGCAATATGTGCCATGTAAGAAAGCTAACGTTTAAGTTCCTTGCTCAGAACATGAGAACATATGAAAGCTGGTGGTTCTTTTAACATGAGTCTTCAATATTCCCAGGTAAGAAGTTTTAGGTTGTAGTTATTATAGGAATTATAGGGCTAATTTTCTCTATTACACTTGTATTTCATATAACTTTGACTATTGGATGTTCTTATAGGCACTTTAGTATTGCCAGTGTAACAGTATAGCTTCCGTCCCTCTCCTCGCCCCTACCTGGGCACGAACCAGGAACACATTGACAACAGCCATCCTCGAAGCATCGTTACCCATGCAGAGCAAGGGGAATAACTACTCCCAAGTTTCAGAGCGAGTGACGTTTGAAACGCTATTAGCGCGCACCCCGCTAACTAGCTAGCCATTTCACATCGGTTACACCAGCCTAATCTCGGGAGTTGATAGGCTTGAAGTCATAAACAGCGCAATGCTTGAAGCACAACGAAGAGCTGCTGGCAAAACGCACAAAAGTGCTGTTTGAATGAATGATTACGAGCCTGCTGGTGCCTAAAATCGCTCAGTCAGACTGCTCTATCAAATCATAGACTTAATTATAACATAATAACACACAGAAATACGAGCCGTAGGTTATTAATATGGTAGAATCCGGAAACTATCATCTCGAAAACAAGACGTTTATTCTTTCAGTGAAATACGGAACTGTTCCGTATTTTATCCTTCGGGTGGCATCCATAAGTCTAAATATTCCTGTTACATTGTACAACCTTCAATGTTATGTCATAATTACGTAACATTCTGGCAAATTAGGCGCCCCAAACTGTTGCATATACATACCCTGACTGCATGCAATGAACGCAAGAGAAGTGACACAATTTCACCTGATTAATATTGCCTGCTAACCTGGATTTCTTTTAGCTAAATATGCAGGTTTAAAAATATATACTTCTGTGTATTGATTTTAAGAAAGGCATTGATGTTTATGGTTAGGTACACATTGGAGCAAGGACAGTCCTTTTTTGCGAATATGCACCGCATCGATTATATGCAACGCAGGACACGCTAGATAAACTAGTAATATCATCAACCATGTGTAGTTATAACTAGTGATTATGATTGATTGATTGATTGTTTTTTATAAGATAAGTTTAATGCTAGCTAGCAACTTGCCTTGGCTTACTGCATTTGCTTAACAATCAGTCGACCTCTAATGTGAAGCATGTTTCTCACCTCTTTGCAAAACCATCTATTAAATGCTGATTACACATTTCTCTGCGTCTGAGGGGAGACGAGAAGCCAACGTTAATTCAGTGCTATGGTTATGTTAGACGTGGATTGATCACTGCCTCCTTCATGTTCCGCTACTGAGCTACACTCCCCTCCTGCATTATAACTATTTTAACAGAGAGAAGAGAGACAGAGGATGAGGGAAGGAGAGAGAAAGAGAGAGCGGCAGAGAGAGAGAGGAGAGAGGAGGTGTGGTGGGATTTCTCCTCTCAGCAGATGTTATTTAAAGGGCATGTTATTCTGCTTTAAATACTGTGTTCATTAGCAATGCAAATCACTTCCAATGCTCATCTGAATAATCCTCTCTGTTACCTAATGCTCTGGCATCTCTGCCACGCACAACTGTGGTACGGGCACACGACTCGTACTATAGCGAGAGAATACTCGCTCCCTTCTTTTGCTCCCTTTACTTGTTCCCATCTCTCGCTCTTATCTCTCTCTGCCTTTTTGGTTCCAAGTAGGTTCCAGGTAGAGTTTTCCTACTGAATGGGGACAGCCAAAGAACCATTTTAGGTTGGAGTCATGTCTGTTCTGTTCAACATCATCAAAGTTAATTCGCCTTGCATGCACACGGCGTTCATTAACATGATACTTAATTTTGTTTATCTGTCGGCCCCAGCCTCGAACTCAGGCCCTATGTATAGTCAACTGACCCTCTGCCCATTCATTGCCATTTACCCATTGTTGTTGTCTTAGCTGTTTACCTGTTGTTGTCTTACCCCTTGTTGTCTTAGCGCTCCCTGTCACGTTCTGACCTTAGTTCCTTTATTTTGTCTTTGTGTTAGTATGGTCAGGGCGTGAGTTAGGGTGGGCAGTCTATGTTCGTTTTTCTAGGTTGTGTTTATGTGTTTGGCCTGGTATGGTTCTCAATCAGAGACAGGTGTCGTTCGTTGTCTCTGATTGAGATTCATACTTAGGTAGCCTTTTCCCACCCGTGTTTTGTGGGTGAATATTTTCTGTTTCAGTGTTTGCACCATTCGGGAATGTTTCGGTTTTCTTTTTGATTCTCTTGTTCTTTTTGTATTCATTCTCATTATGGATACGTACCACTCTGCGCATTCGTCCGATCTCTCCTACTCCTCCTCAGGAGTGTGTTCCCTTTCCTTCTCTCTAATGTCAATATGCTTTGTATACTGTTGTTTATGGTACCTCTCTTTGTTTTATTTTACTGCGAAGCCCCTAGTCCCTCTCAACAGTCCTAAGATGGCTCCTTTGTCACACCCCCCACAAATGCGGAGACCTCAACTAGCTTAACTGGTACCTCCAGAGATGCAACCTCTCTCATCGTCACTCAATGCCTAGGTTTACCTCCACTGTACTTGCACCCTGACATACCCTTGCCTGTACATTATGGCCTGAATCTATCCTACCACACCCAGAAATCTTCTCCTTTTATTCTCTGTTCCCAACGCACTAGACGACTAGTTCTTATAGCCTTTAGCTGTATCCCTCATCCTACTCCTCCTCTGTTTCTCTGGTGATGTAGAGGTTAACCCAGGCCCTGTGTGTCCCCAGGCGCTCTTATTTGTTGACTTCTGTAACCGTAAAAGCCTTGGGTTCATGCATGTTAACATCAGAAGCCTCCTCCCTAAGTTTGCTTTATTCACTGCTTTAGCACACTCCGCCAACCCTGATGTGCTCTATCTGTCTGAATCCTGGCTTAGGAAGGCCACCAAAAAAATTGAAATTTCTATCCTCAACTACAATGTTTTCTGTCAAAATAAAACTGAGATCAGTACAGGTGCATCAAAGCAGGGACCGAGAGACTGAAAATCAGCTTCTATCTGAAGGCCATCAGACTGTTAAACAGCCACCACTAACATTGAGTGGCTGCTGCCAACACACTGACTCAACTCCAGCCACTTTAATAATGGGAATTGATGGAAATTGATGTAAAATATATCACTAGCCACTTAAAACAATGCTACTTAATATAATGTTTACATACCCTACATTTCTCATCTCATATGTATATGTATATACAGTACTCTTTATTATCTACTGCATCTTTATGTAATACATGTATCACTAGCCACTTTAAACTATGCCACTTTGTTTACATACTCATCTCATATGTATATACTGTACTCGAAACCATTTACTGCATCTTGCCTATGCCGTTCTGTACCATCACTCATTCATATATCTTTATGTACATATTCTTTATCCCTTTACACTTGTGTGTATAAGGTAGTAGTTTTGGAATTGTTCGGTTAGATTACTTGTTGGTTATTACTGCATTGTCGGAACTAGAAGCACAAGCATTTTGCTACACTCGCATTAACATCTGCTAACCATGTGTATGTGACAAATACATTTGATTTGATTTGATTTTTTAGATTCCTAAAGATTGGAAAGCGGCCTCGGTCATCCCCCTCTTCAAAGGGGAAGACACTCTAGACCCAAACTGTTACAGACCTATATCCATCCTCCCCTGCCATTCTAAAGTCTTCGAAAGCCAAGTTAACAAACAGATCACCGACCATTTCGAATACCTTCTCCGCTATGCAGTCCTGTTTCCGAGCTGGTCACGGGTACACCTCAGCCACGCTCAAGGTCCTAAACGATATCATAACCGCCATCGATAAAAGACAGTACTGTGCAGCCGTCTTCATCGACCTGGCCAAGGCTTTCGACTCTGTCAATCACCGTATTCTTATCGGCAGTCTCAACAGCCTTGGTTTCTCTAATGACTGCCTTGCCTGGTTCATTAACTACTTCCCAGACAGAGTTCAGTGTGTCAAATCGGAGGGCCTGTTGTCCGGACCTCTGGCAGTCTCTATGGGGGTGCCACAGGGTTCAATTCTCGGGCCGACTCTTTTCTCTGCATATATCAATGATGTTGCTCTTGCTGCAGGTGATTCTTTGATCCACCTCTACACAGACGACACCATTCTGTATACATCTGGTCCTTCTTTGGACACTGTGTTAACAAACCTCCAAACGAGCTTCAATGCCATACAACACTCCTTCCTTGGCCTCCAACTGCTCTTAAATGCTAGTAAAACAAAATACATGCTCTTCAACCAATCGCTGCCTGCACCTGGCCTCCCGACTAGCATCACTACTCTGACTTAAATGTGTGGACAACTATGTGGACAACTATAAATAACAAGGTGTCTGGCTAGACTGTAAACTCTCCTTCCAGACTCATATTAAGCATCTCCAATCCAAAATTAAATCTAGAATCGGCTTCCTATTTCGCAACAAAGCCTCCTTCACTCATGCTGCCAAACATAACCTCATAAAACTGATTTTCCTACCGATCCTTGACTTCGGTGATGTAATTTACAAAATGCCTCCAACACTACTTAGCAAATTGGATGCAGTCTATCACAGTGCTATCCGTTTTGTCACCAAAGCCACATATACTACCCACCACTGCGACCTGTATGCTCTCGTTGGCTGGTCCTTGCTACATATTCGTCGCCAAACACACTAACTCCAGGTCATGTATAAGTCTTTGTTATGTAAAGCTCCACCTTATCTCAGCTCACTTGTCACCATAGCAACACCCACCCGTAGCACGCGCTCTAGCAGGTGTATTTCACTGGTCATCCCCCAAAGCCAACACCTCCTTTGGACGCCTTTTCTTCCAGTTCTCTGCTGCCAATGACTGGAACGAATTGCAAAAATTACTGAAGTTGCAGACTTATATCTCCCTCACTAACTTTAAGTGTCAGCTGTCAGAGCAGCTAACCGATCACTGCCGCTGTACACAGCCCATCTGTAAATAGCCCATCCAACTACCTACCTCATCCCCATATTTGTTTTTGTTTTCTCTCCTCTTGCACAACAGTATTTCTACTTGCACATCCTCTTCTGCACATCTATCACTCCAGTGTTAATTGTTCAATTGTAATTACTTCGCCACAATGGCATATTTATTGCCTTACCTCCTTACTTCATTTGCACACACTCTATACATATTTTTCTATTGTGTTTTTGACTGTATGTTTCTTTATCCCATGTGTAACTCTGTTGTTGTTTTTGTCGCACTGCTTTAAAAAAAATCTTGGCCAGGTCGTAGTTTATTTAACTGGTTAAATAAAAAACATCTAAAAATACACATATTTCGCTATATTTCACCATTGTTGTGTGCACAGCAGTTTGTCTGGTTCAATCAGTTCATGGGACTGCATCTGCAAATACAAGTGTGCTCCTTGATGTAGTAACAACTGAATCCACA